>NC_081448.1:6076963-6147306 GCF_007210705.1 Tigriopus californicus
ACGTACGTACGTACGTACTACAGTACCTACTAGAGTCCGTCCATGCCTTGTGTGGAAATTCTCTGGCTTGAAACATTCTGACGGGCTCCCCGGCAGTTTCTACAACAGGTAATGCACATCATTCCATCATCGTGCTCTGGAATACGAAATCACTTGAACCCAGTAGGTACATCCTAGCCGACCATTGGAGGCACACGAGCGAGAGAGTTCCAGTACCGAATGCTTCTTAGCATGATCTATGGGCCTCGACTGTTTAGTCATTCCTGAGTCTGTCTTTTTACGAATTAGTTTGATTGCGTGTGAGTGAACCATTTTGCATAATTCCAGAAGAAAATTCCAAATTCATGCGGTTTCGTACGCATCCATATAAGGCTTGCCGATATTTAGTGGGATGGATGGATGGATGGATGGCTGATTGGATGGATGGATGGAGGTCACGAAAGAAAGAGGAATACTCTATCCTCGGAAGAACTCCTTTGAACCCTATTGCAGACAGTATTTGCCATACTCCTTCCACCCAATGAAAAGAGTGCAAAGGAGGACGACCAACTGCCTGTATCTAGTAGTATTTAGCCAGTTGTTCGCAAAGCCAATTCATCTTGTTAATAGAACACCCCTCAAACCACGAGGAGTCCAACCATATCAAATACTCCCCAAAGTCGACTGCGCTTCTACTCGTACACATGTTTTAGAGTACCTTACAGTGCCCAATAGTACAGAACTTTAGTTTCAGTAACAACCATGCCTAGCCATATTGGTAGACAGAGGTTGGTTTCCCCATGATCTTGGGAGGTGGCTGCACCACACAACAGAGAAAATAAGTTTCGGGCGGGATGCCAGAGATCCTCCATATCTCATGATGCTTTTCAAGATTTACAGCCTTGAATAAAGCAATAAAATTGTGCTTGTTGGCGAGCGAGTTGACTGGTTGTCTTGTAGCCAAAGGAGCTCAAGCCACCAGCTCAATTCAAGCCAACTCCCGAGTCCCTCGTACGGAGAGATTACGACAACTTGATGAGGCCAAGTTGGCAAAATGGCATAAACACAAGACCTTAATGGCCCAATTGACTTTCTCGACGCAGCCGCTTGAGAGCGCTTGGTTGAGGTCGTCAAAACCAACACGATCATCCGCATAAGTACCATCGACGCTTAAAAGTGTACCCGCGTCAAAACAGTTTCCTCATGTAAGGTAAAAGGCACCCAAGTTTGACTAGAAATAACATTTGCTGAGGAGAGAGATGCGGCTAATAAGACGCTCTCCCCTTCTTCCTCTTTGGGTTACGAAGTACGTCCGTAAGTACGACGTGTTGGTAATGATGTTCTTTTTTTTCGTTAGCTTGCTCGAGCCAAGGTGAGAATTGCTGGCTGGCCTCTGCGGTAAACTTTAGAATTTCTTTGTAACAGAACACATGATGTTACTCAATTTCATCCATATGTAAATTTAATGCCTCTTCCTTTGATGCAATAGGGACAGCAGCAGCCACAGCAACAGCACCAGCAGGAGCAGCAGCACACTCACGCACATCTCATTCTCTCTGAGCTTGCTAACCAAAGAAGAATGGAGGAGGAAGAGGTGGAGGGCAAAAAGCGCTTTTAGCTTGGAAGGCCCCAACGAAAGGAAAAAATATGATCACTTTCCAAGTCACATCTGTTCACACCCAAAAGCACCACCATCGTTTAAGAAATATGCCAGAGCGAGCCTAACAGCGAGCTTAACAACGAGCACGACGTACTGAGTATAAAGAACATTTATTCTGTCATAAAATCTAGATTCTTTTGACAATAGGCATTAACAAGATAATTCTGAGTTAAGTATGGCATTGGAATGCATGCATGTCCGCAAGGATTCATGCTTAATGGGAATGTGCGTGTGTGTGTGTATGTGATCAGAACATACACGGTGCAATGTTTCAAAACTGGCACGATGAATAAGGGATTCGGGAATAGGCACACGCAGAAACGCCACCATTCATCGTCACACGATTTCTGGGAACACATTCCTCCAACATGAATGACAAAGATCCGCTGAGGGTCAGGTTCTCCAAATTATTATCACATAAATAAAGATAAAGGGGGCGTTTTCCCCTCTCAACTGGGTAGTGAAGGGCGAGAGGGAACAGGGCGGAGGGATGGAGTAAAGAGGAGAGAGGGATTAGAGAGGGTTGACTAAGATTGATTTCGTGGTTTCTCGGCACTCGAGCTGAGTTAGCAACTCGTCTGAATGAATTTGGTTGGACATTGCATTTTCACTGCATTCTGAGTTTGTTTGTAACAATCATCTAGTGGTGGTCGTACAATAGGCCCAACAACACCGCACTAAACGTCAGTAAGGCCATCATGCACATTGGCGAACTCGCGATCTGGGCTCCACTCCCACCACTACCGGGGATTTCATTGGAATAGATATCGTAAGACACAGTGGAAGTGGCACGATTGCCATGTTGATGGTGATGCTTCTTCCCAGATAACGTCTTTTTGTGGCCATGATGCCCTTCATCAGGAGTACCACCTGACACGGCGAGACCGTCTTTGGTTGTGCTGGAGAGCCGAGGAGAGACCGGGCGATCCGTGAGAAGTCGGATCTCTTCCTGGTCCTCCAGATCGCTCAACGTGTCCTCATTGATCGAGGGCATGAAATCGGGCGGGGTGAACGGCGTCTGTGTGACGGCCTCGAAGGGCTTCTCGTGCGAGCATTTGGCCTGGCGCTGAAGCGTCATGCCATATTTCAAAGGCTGGTGCCCTCGTTCACAATTCTGACCGGCCTCGGTGACCATGTTTTGGTTCTCGTCGATGGTCACTCCCACAAAGCACTCGTTGCCCGGCAAGTCCTGCCGCTTGGTGTACGTGTAGACGAGACCGTCCTCCTCCCACTGACCGAAGCAGCGGTATTCCCGCTCTTCGTAGACCTCGGTCTGATTTTGACAATTGAAGACTGTATAGAACATGACTTCGGGATTGTTGCAATCCGCATAGGACTTGGCACAGAGACCCTCGGCGTCTGGAATGACCCCGGTATATTCGCCCACCAGGGGACAGTGTGGGAGCTCCAAAATGTGTGACCTTCCCATGGTGAGCCATTTCGAAGGGCTGAAGTTCTCGACGTTGCAGAGTGCCAAATCAGAGGAATCACTCGAAGACACACCTACAAAAAAAGAATTGGGAAATTTTGATTTAGCATTCAACAGTCTATGCGGATTGAGAGGCGTTCACCCAGGATCGAGGCGATTTCACTGATTATGCGCTTGGATTTCAAGGTGAATGAATGAACCATTAGAAAGAACCCAGAGGCAAAATCGATCAACAAGTCTTTAATGGATGGTCCAAGGATATTCATATTAGCGATTGGATACTCTTCGCCACGGCAATTTAGGCTAGTTTTCCCACTTTTAAAACCCCAAGGTGTCTCTAGCTTAGGAGCACGTGCGAAATTTCGAACCGACGACGGGTCTTGACAGGTTGTGAGGCTTGTCCGTGGACTTCAATGCATTGTTATGACGTTGCCTGTTGGGAAATGGTCATTTCAAAAAGAAGTCACCTTCCGTCGGAGAATCTACACCAAATGAATGAATGGCTGATAGTCCAATCGGTAATGAGCTGGCACAAGTCATCTACGACATTGCATTCATTGTCAAGTGAATCTTGGATGTTCGTTTTTCGTTGTTCTCTAGTTTCCCTCCTTCGATTACTTTGTGATGTCTGACTTTGGTTCGACCCGAAAGAAAGACCAATTGGAATTGAGGGGCGTAATTAGTCGGTGGACGATTTCCCACAGAAAATGGTTGTAATAGCTCGGGAGGTGGGTAGCAGACTGACTGCCCAGGGTTCACAGCCGACACAACAAAAGTCTAATTCATTCGTGCTGTCCTGTACATGGAGCGAAAGAGAGGCTGGCTCCCTTTGGAATGTCTCTTGAAGACCCTCCTCAAGCTTAGCTGCTGCTTTTTCGTCACCTTCAAGGTGAAGATGAGTTTGTCTGGACCAATTTTGAATGTAGCCCTTTGGCCAGGAGCAAAATATTTCGGACCAGCAGACCCTTCAGGACAAAACAATGAATGAGCGATCTCTGATTGCTGAACAAAGGCGAGTAGTTCTTCTCTTTCAACTTTGGTGCCGATGTTGGAACGGATTCCTTTTCTTTCAATTCAACGAATTGAATCATGATAATGCATTCATTGCCTTGGATGATAATTCGGCTCAATGATCTGCTCAACCTGACTCAAAGCCAACATCCAATAATAAATCATGCCCACTGCGATCATTTTCAGCACTCATTTTTCACTCACTCTCCAAGTTCAGCGAGTTCGAGACGTAACTCACGAGGTCTTTTGGTCTCTCAGAGTGGTGTTTTGTGTAACAGGAAGGGCCCCGGGCTATGTGATGAGCACGTCTCAAAGCATTGATCCCCTTCCAAAGGTACGACAATGTTCCACTGCCAACACCACCACGCTGAAACCCACGTTGTACCACACTTACGCACTCGTAGCACTGGCTCAGTACACCCGAGACCGGCGCTTCATAGAAAACCCAGCCCAGGCCAATAATGCTCTCGCTCAGAGACATAAAAGTGAACAACATTACGACAAAACATCCAAGTGTAACCAACCTTTCGTACCACCATGGTGGGGGAAACCTACCTCGAATTGATGTGGTAGGTAGGATAAGCTCATCTTTGTCCACCAATTTGGGGATTGTTATCGCATTGGGTGAAGTTCCAGTTGTTCAAAGCACGGTTTGGTCATTAACAAGGGTTCAAAAGACTTAAAATCCGCTAGTGGATTTATTCAAAGAATGGCACGCTATCCGATTTAACTGACAGACAGAATGTGGGAGAGTAAAGACTTGATAGTGTACGTACAATGCCTCCCCTTCCTGCTTCTCTTTCGTCAACCTCCACAGCCATGACTATCACCACCAACCAATATCACCGAAAAGAGTCTCGAACATTAGTTGGTAGGTGGGTTGATTAGGCGAATGTATGTACTGTAGGTAAAGTGTTTATGTGTGTACACTGCACCTCGCACACTATCTGCATTCACAGAGAGACAATATGTGTGACATGTTATCTGTCCAAGAGGCTCTTGAGTTAGTCGTTGGAAAGGGAAAAAGAGTGAGCTCTTTCAAAGATTGGAGGAAACGCAAATCTTTCTCCCGACATTTATTGCCCCTTTCTTGGGGTTCTCAACAAATTTCTCCCCGATACGACTCACTGAAGCTACTACCCAACTTAAGAACAACTTCCAAACGTTTAACAAACTCAGAGCTCTAAGGCAGAGTTCGAGAGAGTTAGAGAGTAAAAAAGCCATACAGTGGCAGATTGAAATAATATCATTATCAAGAGGGCATAAATTCAGCGCTCGAATGCAAAGATGTCCAAGTGAGAGAGTCAGATCATGGACATCCAGGGGAGTGAGCCGTGGTGGCTAAGATAAGCAATGGGCTTTTTCATACTTCTTCCTCTTCTTCTGCTTCGTCCACCATCGGTTTGTTGTTGAGCCAATTGCACGCCAAATGGAGGTCATAACTTTTGCATTTCTTTCTTTCTTTCTTTCTCTCTCTCTGTTTCTGTTTCTCTCCACTCCTCTTCTCTTTGATAGCTAAGGCGTTTCCTATCTCACATTCACGAATGTCTATCATGCTTGCTTCTGCATGAGTTTGGGAAGGTGGGCTCGTTTTTTCTTCCCTCGTCCCTCGACTGAGTGCCCATTGCAGTAGTCCAATCCAGACCCGGGAATGGACGACGAGCGAACGGGTGCCATTCAGCATTGGGAATGAGCTTCGATGAGCAATAACTAGTAGACAGAAAATGAAGAGGACCAATTCTAGGGCAGGGATCTCCTCCTCATCATGGTGATGATGAGGAGAATGATTGCCATCTCCATTCATGGGAGTTATTATCAGCATTCAAGGAGTGATGGGCCCGGAATGACACGCCAATTTGAAGAGACCGCACACTGACACATATATTCAAGAGAAACCTCCATCTCCCTTCTCCATCCAGCAAGCACCTCTTCGCTCTTTGGTCCATGATAATGGCGCACGTTGGGCAAAAGGTGGGGGCAGCATCTTAAATGCCAAGGGGAATCCATGCATAATCGTTATAATCTATTTCTTCAGGATCTCTGTGGCTTGTCTGGTGGAGATGGAGAGGGAGGCCCACAACTCCCCTCATACTAACCCAGAGGCACGAGTTCAACGAGGTACTAAATGTACTAAAAGTTGAAAATTATTGACCTGTACGTATAGATCAAAAGAGATTGGTGTCTTGGGTCCTTTCAGGATTACTCATCTTTACTTGATGGACGACTTTGCTGTTGGCTCTCTTAACTCCCCATTTGGACAACAGCAACAATCTCTGTCACGAGCCGTGTCATGAACCACTGTGGGGCGGTCGTGGTACGTGTTATGGGTTGGACAAGAAGTTTGCATACTCGAGGTACATGCGCTAGGGACCAGACACACACACACACACACACACACTTCGGTCATTTAAAGAGAAATGAGGAATTCAAAACCTCGCTGAGCCTCTCTCTCTTTGTCTGCCGAGATGACCAGACAGGTACGAAGTGCTGCTTACATACTACATACTACTATAAAATTGTTCCTTTCACCTGTTCATATCCTCCACCCAAGGAAGGGAAAGAACGAGAGAATACCAGCTATAACTCTTGAACCCAGGTGCAGTTGTTCAAAAGTATCCAGAGCATCACAGCCATCAACATCTCCTTGCTTATTATCACTCGACATTCTTTCAGAAAATCCAGACCAAGCTAAAACAGGGTTTTTTACAAGGCGAAAAGAAAAACGAGCTTCGCGCCATGCCGGATAATTATGCCCTTGGACCAAGTCGTAAGTAAGGTAATGCCAGCAATATCACGTTCCGACAAAAAAGACCTTTGATTTAGAACAACAAGTGTGCGTAAAGAGAGACAGAGAGGTAGTAGTCCTTACCTAATTGGAACTCCATGACATTGACGTCTCTTTGTTGGAACAGGGCACAATAGTGAGCGGCTGATCCACAATCAGTCTTGAGGTGAACCACGAACCGATCCGCATTGGCCGCTTGAAGGCACTTTCCACGGAACGTCTGGAAATTGGTCTCATCCCGATACACCATTTCTCCGCCTTCAATGGTCACGCCTTCCCACTGACCTTGCATCCAATCGGGAAAAATACACTGGGGATGAGCCGGGGCCTCGGGCTCTTCTTCCGCCAGTTTTTCCAGATGGAGCGTCTCGTAGCCATCTTGAGCTGAGTACAAATGGTTGACACAGGTCGAGTCGCTGGAAAGCGCCACATGTGTCAGGCCCGTATCGGAATCCTCTTTGAAGAGCTGAAGGCGAGAGAAGAGAGAAAACGAGAAAATTAGACCGAGAATTTATTACTCATCGAGTTCCGAACGCCTCTAACTCGTTCGCTTCGTGGGGTTTTCATACTTTGAAAGTATTATGCAAATGTTCTGTCTACTTTATCTAACAGAGAGTTGGTGGTTGGTGGGTTGACGGGTGAAGGAGGTGGATGTCGTGCAATATGGTGTGAGAGGGAGGGAGAGAGGTGGTTTCGCCAGATAGTAAAATTTCAATCGAATGGAGAGCTAAAATTTCCACACCAGTATTGTCTCATGCAGCTCAATGTTGAAGACTTCATGAGAACCGTCCCATCATTTCGGGCCCTGTCTACGTACGTACATAGATATCGTATCCAGGGTTTTCACTCTCCGGATTACCTGGCGTTGGCTTTGGCCATCTCGCTTACCCAAAATAATTCCGCTAAATGGCCGCTCAAACACGATCCAGGGCTGGAATGTGTGGCACGGCTCATCCTACTTTATTGAGTCATGGCCATATCCCAACTCGCTAAAGGGATTGAAACGAACGGATTTGCATGATTATTTGGGCTTTGGTTATTCAATAATGCTTAACACAGAGAGAGAGTGGCGCTCGTTTGCCGCCGCCATCCCAACGACTGATTATTGCTCATTCTATGAGAGTAAATCAGACCTTAATTCTCCAGAGGAGCTCTGAGCAGCGTAATTTGACATAAGGGCCAAGCTTGTTGGATTGTGAAGCCAATCCCCGAGTCACAGAGGTCATTCCTCCATCTACGTATGTACATGTACGTATATACACGAAGTTCGTCCCGCTGCTAAGGTGGGTACGCAAGTACGATAATGTTCCTGTGATACTGAAAAGAGCCCTTTCAAAGGTTCTTTCTCTCTCTTTTTTCTCTTTGGTTGGGGTTGTATGCTGCATGTCGCTTTTTCTCCGCAGCTCCCCATGCTACTAATGTGGAATGAGGCGAGGAAGGGAGCATGAAAGAGTAAAGCACCGTGTACGTTCCTCGCAATCATGATGATGATGATGATGATGATGATAATGATGACGACGATCCACTGACTTAGCAGGCAACAGTGAACCCTGTTTTTTCGTCCAAATCTCCATAGGATTGTGATCGTGATGATTGGTTTTGCTTCGTCTCAGCGTGAGGACATTAAAGCAAACAAGTTTCCTTCAGATGGTCTGGGTCTCATTTCTCATTGATAATGCAGAGGGCATTGTCAAGGAAGGGGCAGGCAGCACTCCCATTTCAGAGGGATTCATGAAGACAGACAGTTAATCATTTGGCTTGTTTGCCATCCTGATCAAGCCAGCCTTTGACGATGGCGATCCTCTTCACCGCCGAGCAAACCAAACAACCCAACCAGCATCCTTTTCCGTCCATCCCATTGTGGGATGAACTGGATTCCGAGCGAGAGATATAGAATGCTGACAGATGCACTCCCAGCCAAAATATTAGTGACTGGCTGCCCATTTATGAAAAATGAAACTAATCATGCTCCAAAACTGTACACTCCTAACTACCCCTACATACTCCCTCGCCTCTTACCGCCACCGTCACCGCCACCGCCGACAAGAGGGCGATTTGAATTTGGTATGTTTAGCTTCTCGTTCATTGTACGAGTGCCTTCATGCTTTGAACGGAGTAAAGAGACTTTGACTAGCAGAATCAACCACATTCCTCCGGACCCAATTAATTTGACTCTTGTCATATCGGGTCATCTTGACCCTCCCACCCTCTTCCCATCGTTCATGACGGAATGCCAGCAATTTAATTATTCTGACGCACTCTTCAGTCGTCGGACATCCAGAAAGCAGAGCGAGATGGCGCAGCTAAAATGTTCAGTGAGTCACTGACTGAGTGCGGGCTTTTACTAGACTCACTTGACTTCTGACGCGATCGAGAAATGAGTGGCAAATTGCGTCGAACTTCCCTGAAGGGACAGTTCCCACATGCCGTACGTCCACCCCTTGCTCCATCGCACAATCAAACTCTGACATGGGATGGAAGCTGTCGATAATGGGGGTTTTACTGATTTTGATCACGTTTGGATATGACGAAGCGACTTTTCGACCGATCGAGAACGCCCATCCATCGCTTTCCATAGAGACATTCGGATATGACGTGCGTTCAGATCTCTCTGTCCGTATTGGATTTTCTATGTCCGTATGAAGAGTACGACTAAGCAATGAGCACACATGGTGTGCCAAGTTTCAGTTGATTCTCCTCCACCTGGTTTCAAATCAGCCGAGAGACTACGGCAAGGTGAAGTATTTGGTCTTACGGATTGTGGTCGCATTTTGAGACGGATTCGCTGACTGACTTTCTATTATTGTGTTGATTGTGATCATTTTCATGATGTTGATGATCATCATCAGGACTCAAATGTCGATGATTGTATGGTCTTTGTTTCTTTCATTTTACTCTAAAATGCGGAGGTGTGCCTCCACGCTTCAAGATCTCATCTAGTCTATCGACCTCTCGGCCAGAATGGATCCAAATGCGGATTGCTCATGCACGTTTGTTTGTCCAAGGTGCAACGCAACTTCACTACGTATGTGAAGAAATTGAGAGATGAATTTCTGCAGTACATGTCCATACGTATATTGTTCAGTATGTGGAGAAACACCCGTTTGCATCCATCGGCTAATCTATCTTCGCATCTATTCCGCTGGATCAGCCCTGCATGTGGCCCAAGATGGATTGAATTCACGCTGACCAAGCCAAGAAGATATTTGAGCACCAATTCAAATCAGCCACAATAGTCGCATCAAAACTTTGGGCGCTCCAACTTGTAAAGAAACACATTGTTTGAGCAGATATGTTTCTACCGTCATGCCTCACAGATAAATGGCCCGTGATGTGATTGCTCGTGAGTTAAGAGAGTCATGAAAGAGGATATGGAAAAGCCGTGTTCCTCCAATTGCTACTAATTGCATCAAGCTCATTTTGCAAAGTGTCTTCCTGGGGGAATGAAAAATGAACGAGTACGATAGAGCGAGGGTCGATTTTTTTATTTCTTTTGTTCTTTACTCGTGAAATAACTCACTTAGATCAAATGGTTGCTTGTACATCAAACCTCCTCCTGAACTCAACACGAACAAGAAAAACGAGAAGGCGGAGGAGAAGAAGAAGAAGAAGAAGAAGAGAAGGGGGAGGAGGAGGAGGAGAAAAACGAGGAAGGAGGTGAGGCCTGTCTGAGGAAAGAAGCCAAAGGTGGCAAAAAAACAAAAAGGAGCCTGCGAGGCAAAGCCACTGGGAGGAAATGACAAACAGGTCGGACTGTGAGTGTCAGTCAGACAGTTCGAAATTTGCTCCCATTTCACTCATGTCGACTTGATCATATGTCATTGCCAACCTCGACGGAGTGGGTTCAAATTTTGTGGAACTCGCACATCTGAGCATTCATTACTCGCGGGCAGCCACAGAGCGGGTGAAACTTTGGAAACCTAGACAGTCATTCGTCCAAGTACAAATGAGTTGATGTGGGTTAGTTTGAAGATGATACGCCGGTTTTGTTGGACGATCAGCCGCTCCACAACGAGTGGGATGCCATGAATGACGAAGTCTGAGGTAATGATAATCTAGTAATGCCTACTTACTGCACAACGATATCGTGGTCGAGCCTCCTCGCCCAGTTGAGGTAGTTTGGTATCCAAAAGGCTCAAATAGGTCTCTCCATTCTCGCCCGGCCATGACGCGAGGCATTGGAAGCTCATATCTGGAGAAAGCAAAGACAATCGATTAGGGATGATCTACTACAATTGGCGATTAAGCAGTATTGTTTCAAAACCGCCTTGACTGGCTAAACTCACCAAAATCGGGAAAGGAACAGCCTTTGAAATGCAGGTCGAACTTGTAGCCCGTGGGACAGTCCGTCGCTTCTGACAATGGTTCATGGCACTCGAGATCATCCTCGGTACCATCATTAATGGAGTAAGTGAACTTGAACTTCCCATTCAAGGGACAGTAGGTCTTACTGATGGCACTCCCGCCATAAAAGGCCCGGGTTTTGTAGAACATCATCTCTTGAGCCTTCCGCTCCCGCACCTCCTGTTGAGTGGGACAATTCTGTCGGGCGAGTTCCTCCGTGGGATGACACTGGTCGATCCCATTGGAGTGGATCTGGATGACGTTCGAGGACCTGGAGACCATGCTGATGCACTTGAAACAGGTCTGGTCGTTGTCTTCCAAGATGACATGATGTCCCAATCGGCGATGGCAGGTTCCCCATGACGGAATCGAATCGAAGAGAACGCTCAACGAGGAGTAGGCGATCTCTCGCGAGGTCATAGACTGTGTGAGAAACTCTCCTTGGAATTCCAGGGGGAAGTAGCATCCTGCCAGAACTGAAAGAAGAGACAAAATATGGTAAATCTAGGGTCAACAAACAGTCTGGAAAGGCGTCTAGCTCGATCTTGATCTTGTGATGCTGCTGAATGTGTGTGAACTGCACCAATCTACTCGTGGACCAATGATGTCGGCGACAAGGTACAAATTCACAAGGAATGACAAAGAAGAAGCTGAGAGTGTTTACTTTTTTGATTATCGCGGAAAGCATTGATGATAGGTGAAGGTGAAGGAGAAGAAGCCAGATAGATAGATGGGTGGGTTGCTCGTTCCTATAGCAATAGGCTACGGCGTGAACCAAGCTGCTGTACTGTACTTGGTAGTGTCTACCCAGAGTGCAACCCAAGCAGTCTCTCCCAAGACACTTTTTCCCATGAAAGACTAATCTTGTCAGTCATCGTCATCAAGGAGCGAACGTCTCAGCTCAGGAGTCTTCTTCTTCGTTGTTGTCTTGGGCGCTTTTTTCCTTCTCCAAAGCTTTTGAGCCGGATTTCTGGAGCATTATGCTCCACTCGATCCAAAACTTAACTTGTCAGTAATATGATCGCGATTCAGGATTACTTTTCCAATGGTAAGTGGTGCTCAACTCAATGCCCCTCAAGTCCTTTTTCGAGCAACCAACCATGTCTGTCCTAAATTGAGCTCACCTACCCACTAAGCTCTCGATGATTGAAAGCGAACCGGAGTGTCCGAATAAAACGGATCGTTCATGATTCTCTTGATGGCCGACAGTCGCTCGCATGTCTGGCAATGAATATTGCGGTGCCATGAAAGGAGCGAGATCTTCCAAACGAGTTAGCAAATCTCCATTAAAGACTGATGTAGTGCGTCCCCACGCAGTGATGAGAAGGGACCAGTCACCGGCCACCAATGCACTCTCCTTTACCCTACCATCATCCATGATCATCAATGGTTGGTCCGCTGCTACTCTCCTCTGTCCACCAGAGCAATGACTTTGGTGACGAATTGGACGGCGAAGAAAACCAAGCTACTTATTACCCAGAGTGACTTGACAGGATCCCAAACCATTGAGTTTGGTGGGAGGGTGTGAATGTACATTGTGCATTACAGCTCACTGCCTAGTGCGGCTCGCCAACGCCATAACCACCTTTGGTTGACTAAGTCAATAGAAGAAAGAGACTTTTGGACACTCCTCTCGGTCTAGTAACTCCAAGTCATGGGAGTTGTCGTTCTTGTTGTCACCTCAGTGGGTGAAGATTTGCCATAAACATGCAAATGATCGTCAACCTGGTGGAATTTCCGCTCATCCCATCAGTCCAATGCGTATTGGCATTCTCGCGAATTGTCGAGCGAGCCTTCAACTTGTTGCCAGTCTGGAGAAAAGGTTCATTCAATGGTGTTTGATTTACAACACATATTTCGTGCCTAATCTCGTTGAACATCCTATTTTAGTGCTCTTGGGTGTCAAGTCCAAAAGCATTATTTTTATCACGGCCTTTAATTGACAAGTTGAAATCTTGGTTGGTGGTTTATGACAAGGTGCCCATAAAATCCTGAGTAGCTTCAAGTTGATGGAATAAGAAGTGAATGAGTGAGTGAGTGAGTGAGAGTGTGTGTGAGTGCATGAACGCAGAGGTTCGAGCTAAATCGGCCATTCATGCCGGTCGAGTCTTACGAAAATATTTGCTATTCATATGACTTGTTTTCATTCATCGTGTGGGAAGGTTTGTTTTTAGATGTCATAAAGCCGGGAATGGATTCTTTTAAAAAAGCCCTTTCCCTTGAATATGATACATCGGTTGGCACGGAAGGAGCTCCATACTTCAACATGATAAATTGTCGGTTTGGAGGGAAGGCGAACTTGAAAGGCAAGAAGAATTTAAGTGCTGATCAACCATGAGCTCTTCACTATTTATCGTATCATGAAACGAGGATCCTAAAGGATTCTAGCCAATCTCCATTTGCTTGGCAGGCAAATATTCCCACTCTCAAATCTGAACAGGAAGCCATCAAGTAGAAACCAATAGTGCCTCCACCAGATGAATGTTTGGCATTGTATTGGACAGGGTGCTTCAGAGTTAAAAGCATGGGAAAACCCATACCACCAAAGGCCAGACTCGACAGCGCTCAAATATTCATATGACACATTGGCCATGCTTACTTTGAAGCCCTTATCAAGGTCAGTCTGGCATTGGATTGAGCAGCCCTGTTGGCTTCAGTTGCACAAAGATCATCGCGTGATACGAATTGCTATAAATAAAGTGGAAAAGAAATGAGGGTTCGTGCAAACTTTTTTCCCTTCCCTCGTCAAGTCCAACAAGGTGCTTCCGACTTTCCCAGAGCGTCAAGTTAAACATCCCCAATATTTGGATTTTTCCCCCAACAAAGGAACAGAATTCTGGTGAAGGAATTTGCTCGACCATATCAAGATGGGCCATTGGGCTTTAAAATTGAATCCTTTCCCATCGGTAAAAAACGTGGATTGGACGCCTGCCTCTGGCATGCGGAGATGGGGGATGCCAGTCAGCGAAATTGCCAAACATGATTTACACTTTCCAGGCATACCTCACTGATCATGTACGTGATGGTGGTGATGGTGATGGAGGTGATGGCGGCGGCTCGATCCATTCGGGGGATTTCTATGAAAGGAGTTCCGAAGTTGCTCATCTTCATAGCTTTTTTTGTGGCACGAACTCACTCATCATATTTCTCAGCTTGGAGGTTTTCACATTTTTTACTCGGGGATGTTTCATGCAACAGAATTATTCACGGTACTCAAGACAAAGAAGAATTCAAGATTCAATCCGTTCATTTCGAATCCATCCGACACTTCACAGGAAACCCGGTACATTATGGAGTGGGACGCGTTTTTGTGCTTTGGCGGTTTAAATTCCGACGAACTTTTGTTATGCTCTCGAGATGTGAAGGAAGTTCTGGATGATGTTTGATGAAGCCACGCTTCAGTGTTATTTTCGGAACTGACCAGAATTTGGGTGGAGCCAGACAATAAGTCACAAAGCCCTTGAACATGCGATCTCTAATACCAGAAATCACGACTGTCAGACGAAGACAAGCCGAAGACGCAGAGAAAGAAAAAGAGTCCAAATTAATGTGTGGAATCATCACCACGTTTGTCAGTTGCTCTGGATTTTATGAGAGTGTAAAATTCGATTTTATTGGCCTATACTCTACGAGTAGGGACATGTTATTTGATCAAAACTGACGTCGGCAGGGCCGTCGTTTAAACCCAAGTGGGAATACTCCAACAGCAACTGACTGATCTTTTTGACGGACAAATGAGCAATCAACTTAATGTGAAAGGAAACTCATCGCATGAAGCACTCGAGCCTCAATTCCCGGCCCACTGACAATGAGAAGCATTCGAACCGACATACGAGTTCAAGCAGTTCCGTGGTGAATGCTTCAAAAATCAAGATGTCTTTTTTTCAACTCATGGTTTGCTCAGGACAATACTCGTACCATGACGAGGAGGACTTCTCCGTCAAAGACCGGTGTTCCGCAGTACAAACGAGCTGTGTGAAAGCAATCATGAACCGGATTGTAAAAGTTATTATAAAAAAACTTGGGAAGAGCGATCTAATCAGAGGGTAGACTTGAGAGAAACACCCCAACTCGAACTTTTGAACCCACCCGCCATCCGCCCGTCCGTCCGTCCGTGCGAGATTAATGTCCTGTGTACCCAGACGACCATGCAGCGGACAACATGCTTTCAGATTGAAACAGTCAGGAAAATCGACTGGCGGTCTTTTTTTCAGAGCTCTTTCGCAGACAGTAACTAACCAACTGGCTATAAAGAAGTCGAGTGATTTTAACGCACTGCTAGTTTGATAGTTCGAGACTGGCTGTCGTTCCCCGTAGTTGGGCTAGCACGTCTACTTGACTCCATAGTCCTGGTCTCATCGACTTCGGCCCGACACCAACAAGACAAAATTCGGGCGGAGGGAGGAGATCTCAATCAAGTCTGTTGAAATCTTCTTTGGAGACCTGAACTTGTCGCCAACGCTGACCCCCGTGGGACGAGAGACCCTTTTAAGACGAACACACACTGTTTTATTTCATGAGCATTCCTGAGCAAGAACGAGACATCGCCCATTGAACTCGAGGAGGGTATATTGGACCAACAACGAAGTGTTGTGAGGGATGTTAACGATAACACACTGTAATGTGGGCATAATCTTCATTGAGGTTACCCATAGAGACGGTGTACGTACTTAGGGCAGTACAGGGTCTGGCAGTGCATTTTCCAACAAGCGCGTACCTCCGTACTGTACACACTAGATAACTGGATGGATAGCTAGATAGCTAGGGTGGTGGCCTGAAGCTGACAAAATAGAGACATTTAACAGAACCCCCCAAACGGAGGTAAAAAAAGCGAGAGGTAAAAACAGGGTCGGGTATAAAATTGAAAATTACGACCCGTTCGGCCATAAAGCACTTATGCTAGCCCATCAAGCATTGGGAGTTTGGAACTCCGAGTGGGTCTGGTTTATCTTCCCGAAGTGTAACTTAAGTTCTTCACGTACACAATTCGGTACAGTATGCGTGATCTTTCCATGGGTTACGAGTTCATTTTCAATGATTGCCATTAACAACAGCCTGTTTCATGGGAATGTGCGAGACCGCAGCATTTCGATCATCCGACTTTAACCATTTTTTATCATTGAGAGGAAAATGAGTTAATGGACGCCGCCCACCTCTTTCGCGCATGCATGGACTCCTGTATCATAAGACTCCATCTTCGAACCATGCTCGAAGGAATTAAGAGCCTTCTTATTATTATTGACTGGCTTAGTGCTTGGCTGGCTCTTTTCCTGGGTTCATCTTTCTCCGCTCTGGCAATTCGAATGCAGCAAGCATCAGAAGATGGATCGGAGATTGGAACTAGACCCATCAGAACGGTAGTCGAAGCGGTCTGATTTACTTGATGGATTCAGTCACTGCTTCCGTTTAAATGGAGTTGGCATGTATTTAGATGAAATCAGTTATTGTACCTATACTACTATCCATCCTCCTAAAATCTTTGCATGAGTGGTGGGAGACTGACAGCCTTAGGAGAGACAGTTAAGGGTAGATAGATGACTGGCTGGTTGCTTGGTTGGTTGGTTGGTTGACTGGGAGGATGGGAAGGAGGTGGTTGAAAATCTAATCTCAAATTACAATTCCCTTGACTAATACGAAGTGACAAGGCCTACTCACTTAGTCCATATTTACGAGTAGGCGTGTGAAGCTACCAACGGAGTGTGAGGATCGGAGATAGATCATTTATTGGTAAGACAGAAAACAATTACATTTTCTTTTGCTGCTCCTTGGCTTTAAGGCCGATTTGATCAATGATTCCCTAATGAAATCTGTCTCGGCAAGGGGTCTTCCTTTGAAGAGAGAGATTGGAAACAAACAGCTCTCGGCACATTCACTGCATGAGAATGAACGAACCAAAGAGTTCGAGCAGTCATCCTGATGGTGGCATCGTGACTTCTTTTCCCTCAGTTCAAGTTGAATATACCTTTTTCCAAATTTCAACGAAGCCGACCAGGCCAAGAGGAAAACCACAAATCCTACATGTGCTTACTAGAGAATGGCAAAGGATGATAACAACAACAATAAGAAAGATACGGAGGTGGTGATGGTGGTGGCAAAGGAGGCGGAGGAGAGCGAATCATTCTTTTTTGCCAAAATAGGGAAGACTTCAATTTTATGGTATAATATTTCTCCTTCATCTTTGGTTTGGCGTTAGAAAGTTGCCGACATCATGTTGGTACAATTTCATGCCAATTTGAATTGCCTAACGAGTAGTGGTTGTGGTCATGACAGCGAAATGAAGGAAAGCTTTGGAAAAAAATGAAGCTCACAACTTAGGTGCATTTTGATTGGGGTTCAAACTTGCTTTTCGGTCTTACCTGCTTTGAACGTCAATGACAAAACCAATAATGGAAGAAGAAACCAGTTTGCATGGCCAATCATACTGATGGTTCCTCCTCAGCAACACTGTTGCACGGAGCTCCCAAGTACTTCAAGTCTGATTGTCAGCTCTCTTTCTTCGTATCCTTTCCATTTCATGATAACATCACTCATTGATCACTATAGAATCCGCTCAGTCAAACATGGTTGTGTATTAATATAAAACACACGCGGCTCACTCCTATTTCTATCACCTCTTATCAATTTCCAAACACAAGCTGAATGGTGTTTTTTTCTATTTTCTCGTGACAATACGTCCGCACTTCCTGACAATCAACGGCAAACTGCAGATCAAATCCAACTTCCTAGGAATGTCAGCCGATGAAAGAGGAGCGGTAAAGTTCACCGGCCAGAATTCGCTCTCCAGCTCTTCCTCTTCATGGGCTTAACGCGCGCTCGTTTACCAATCGATGGATGACGATCACTTCGAACAGAAGAGCCCGTTCGCGGACTCGCGACCGTGGATCCCACAACGCAGAGCAAGGCAACATTTTTCCTCCTCCCGAAAAGTGTTGAGATTGCACGCCCAAAATCAAGAGGGTGGAAAATATTCCTAGCTTCCTCCTCACCCTGTTTGGGAAGGGATCATGATTTCGACGGCCAAACGACGAGTCCAACCAGATGAAATCGAGGATGAGGAGAGGGATTCCATTCGAAAAGCTGATGTGGCGAGGATCAAGGAAAGCAAGCTAAAGGAGCTGAACGAGCGACCCGGGATGCCTTCATAGGTTGGAAATTGGTGCTTAAGACATTAGATCAGTGATCAGGGTGGTCAAAAACTTCTCCACCATGGCGAGCTTGTCAATTGGGGGGTAGTTTAGCGTCAGAGCATCCATTTATAACCCTCCATCTCTTTCAGGGTGGAGAGTGGGGGATCCACCCGTTTTTATAGGAGATCGCACATACTTCAGCTAAAACCCAACCAAACAAGGGATTAGATAACCTGCTGATAAAACACAAATTATGTATTAAAAAGTGTCATATCATCGGAAAACTATGTGACTATTGAACTGATCGTACAAGTGTTTTATGTTATTCTGATCTAGGGAGTATTCTTTTTTGCGACGTTTTGTATGAATGGTGAAAACCATTCCAAGCACGCTTTTAGGTTCCATCAATCACGAAATGCGGCCCATAATGAGTCAGGAAGGCCGCTAAAAGTAATGGATAAGATGAACGAAACAAAGAGTGGATTCTGTCATCGATTCATTCGTATTTGATGAATATAAGACCATTGACGTTGATCAAGATGGAACTCAAGAACATCCGTGCTTAATGTTTTGAGTTGCCGAAATAGATTCGGAAAAATACCGTTAGTAGGCACCACTGGTTCATAACTTGTGGTTGCCAATTATTTGAGATGGTGACATTAACGCCGCCAAGTGTCGATCGCACAATCCTTATTGGCGACAATACTAAAAACAACAACAAGATAAGAAAGAGTGGTCGTCGGGAAGCCATCTTCCTAACCACGGATATGGGCCTGAATACCTCTCACGGACACCCCATTTGAATGCAGCCTGACGTCAGCCCCCAGTGGATGATCCATTCATGTGGGCCGACACCAGAATATGTTAATGTTCTCAAACATGGGTTAGTATGTGTCTTTTTGGTTGGCTAAGTACAGAGCAGGCTAGCCAAGCAGTAAGTCGGTAAGAAAAGAAGCCATCTCCAACGTCCTACTACACAAAATTACTACATTGGTGGTTCAAAGATGGGCCTGGGCCAAAAGCTACGTATGCATCAACTGGGGTCCCAGTTGTGGGTTTGGTTGAGTGCTTGGTAGCTTGGGTGGATAGATGGATAGTTGTTTGGGTGGTTGTTTGGTTGGTTGGTTCAAAGAGGGGGAAGAAGAAGGTGAAGGAGTAGGTTTCTGAATGAAAGTGAAATGCGTAAAAGGCATTCTGCTAATGCGTTGGAGAGGATAATTAGACTGCCGCTGATGATAGTAATGGTTGTCTATGTGGTGATGGCAGTGGATAGAGGCAGGGGTTTTGCCCGAGAATGCCCAAGAATGCCAAGAAGGCCAAAAATGAGCAATGAATGCAACATGAGAACGGGAAAAATAACTAGGCGCTTTCCATTCGGTGTGGGTTTTGGGGTATTACAGTGCATTATTACCATGATCGGATTCTCGTACCCATTCATCAACACCATACCAAACACATATTTGAAGAAAAAATGCTTCAGTCGTATCTTGACTTCATAATGGTAGACACACTCGGTTTCCAAGTCGTAATAGAACCATTCGTTTAATAACTATCTTTCCTCGCCCCATCACGATAATCTTGGCCAGGATATTACCTTTATGTACATGAGTCTAGAATACTCCCAATGGAGATCGAGAACCCCCCCCGGCTTCCTCCTCCTTTACCTATGGTACAAGTTATACGCAGATCGGGTCATTAGCCTAGAATGTTGAACTGATTTACAGGAGATGGGCTCATTCATCATGGCGAACGTTCGTCTGTCCGTTGAGGGGCTCATCATTCCCTCTCTCTCTCGATCTCCCTCGTCCTCTTATTTGCCTTCTCCGACAAAAGTCTAGAAATACGTTCATTCAGGCTTCAATTGAATCAGAAATCATTGCCTAACCCCGAACAGACACCTGCAACCAATTAGATATCATTCACATATGCAGGTATATCACGGCAATGCACTTTTCACCAACACATGCCATCATACTGCGAGAGCTAATGCAAATGTTTTCAGCTCCGCCGACGACGAGACGAGCCAAACATGCTTTGACCCGTTGCCCGATGTTGATGTTGTTTGGGCGTCAGCTTTGTACCTTGAGAGTTGGCTTGACACCACAGCCCGAAAGGAAACAAAAGGGATGGTGTGAGGAGATTTATTGCCGAGGGAAACACTCCTTTCCTGTAAGAAGAACAACCTGGCATGGTCCTGAGTTAGATGTAGCGTGTAGCAATCACACCGGGACAGCAGGGTGGGTCTGCATGACCATGAGCACTCGAACTTGGTCTCTGATGAACGGAAACCTGAAGCAACTCCCCACACTATGTACTCAGTAACTCAGCCACCAAGTATGCAGCACTTGTAAATATAGCGTCGACGTTGGGCGAGGTCAAACTTCAGCTGCAAATGAGGGAGGAGATACAGTTAAACCAATACCCCGACCCAACTCAATCTAAAAGCTCAATAACTCCAAAATATTTGCCGACCTGTGCAATGGACCGAGTGAGCAAACGAAGTGAGTATCCTAGTTCCATTCCAAGGGCTAAGCAATCTCAGCAGAATTGGCCGGAAGATGTGGGTCAAAGATGAAAACGTGGGGATCTTCGATGCTCAATAATGAATATGCGAGCTATAGATTGGTTCTTAATCATAAACAACGCACCACGAACAAAGTCATAGAAACATTACGAGAGAGTATTGTGTGCCAACCATAACTGAGCAAGACAAAAAGCCTCAGCTCAATTTACACCGGATGTAAACAAGTTTTATGGCCCCAATGTCCGAGCTCGAGGCTTCCTCCCAAACCTCAATGTGTTATGCTCTCCTGGATAAACTGCAACAACGCCAACAACACGACCAACGAGTGACTGGACAGTTTCCCGAGCACGCTTTCTTAGTGCCATTTCAGTTTGCAGATACATCCAGAGAGTTAGTCATCGCCATGGGAAGAACCTCACAGCTCGTACAAGTAAGATGCTAGCTGAACTAGTTAAAATTGGTCGGAGAGGGAGTCTAACACGAACATGTTTTTAGTTGTTTTGCGTGATCAATTAGGCAAAACACGTGCTCGCTCAAAGGACTAGTTGTTCTTGCGCGCATGGTAGACAATCTTCAAAACAAACATAAATGAGCTAAAATTATGACAGTTTGGAACTTAAGGCTAAGGCACGGCTACTGAACGGGTTGACTGATTCCCAAAATACAACCTTATTTCTGAGTGTGCAACTTCCTACTACATATGTGAGAATATCTTACTGTACGTACTTGTGAGCATGATATGTCCCTGTTTTGAGAGCATTAAAATACCATCGTAAATGTTGTGGATGAAATATTAATTATTTTCTTCCTGACTTATCTTTCTTTCAAGAGACTAAAATGACTAAAAAGGAACTTACTTATGAGCTTCATGTGAATGATTCACAACCTGAACCTTTCTTCCAAGGATCTAGCAATATTTGACAACGGAGGTGATTCGGCTCTCTCATTTAACTCTTATATCATTTCTAAAAGTAGTAACTACCAATGAGAGTACATGTTAAAAAGCCAATACGATTGTTTGGTTGAGATTGACATTACAGAAATAGCATTTATCGCATTTTGCATTTCCTGAAAGAGCATTTCAGTTTCTCTCATTCTCTTGAGATTCATAGATCATAGATCCGTTTAGGTAGCTCTGTTCGACTCCCTCGGCTGAATAGATGACACGAGTATTCAAAGGGATATGACGAATTTGTTGAATAATTGGTAGACTGTTCTTCGGACGAACGAATTGGACATTTAATCTGGATTAGGTCGAGATAAACCCGTAGTGGCAAGTGCCACTTGTTGCTATTTCAGCACTCATCCATCCATTCACAGTGTCCGTCCGTCCGTCCGTCCGTCCGTCCATCCATCCAATGGCCTATAGAATAGCAGCAGTTAACCAACTGTTGCCATCGAAATCGATCATCTGGCTTGGATGGTTGGATGGATGAAGTGGCTAGATTATGTCAATGTCTCTTAATGAGCAAAAGATTAAAGATACCTCTCTAATCCAACACCACCAACACTCTTGGAGTTGATCCGGGGGGTAGTTGGATGGGGTAACCATCAGCAAAAGTAACAACAACTGGTGGCTGATGCTATTTATTTTGGTACTTGCCAACGATTAGTGAATGGGTCAATGGTCCCTGCTATGAAAAATAATGAATGGTCTTTGCGACTTCAAAATATGAGCTCCTCCTCATGAGGACGTTTTCATTTTTTTTTGTTTCACAAGCCACCTATTCAGAAACATAAACCTCATACGACGAGTTTCTCTGTTGACTTTGATGCTTGGGTTCGAGTCAGGGTGAGGAAATTTTTAATTCGATTATATTTGAAGTCAGGAAGTGCGATGATGGATTAAGATTCCCCATTAGATGTTTGAGTTCAGTTGAATCCATTTGGGGTCAACTTTTGTCTCTTTGGCTCCCCCAGATGTAAAGAAAATTTGGTTACGCTGCAAGGACGTGTGTCGAAGGACCTCAAGAACATTCATCAAAAATGTTAGCCTTCTAGGTCTGTAAATGCAGGTTTTACTTCACTGTATACGCAATCTGCTGTAATGACCTACTACTTTGACCAGCTTTTTAGGGCTCACAATGAAAATGAAACGTCTCTTTGCTGAAACAATAAAGGTCCGATTTGATGAGGTAAAAGAAACGAACCAGTCTCTAGGAACCTGGTCAACAGAAATTGTGACGTTCAGCGGATAGAACAATGTTCCTCTGCAGCACCCCAGCGCTTCGTGAACAGGAAATCTAGGATGATTGATCATCCCAATTTCAAAGATCCTTGTCCCATCTCTTAGTCGGTATAAAGAAACCATTATTAGCGTTTATTTTAGTTGGCAGGGGAAGAGTAGAAGGCGAGATGAATTGGAATATCTCCATCACCGCGCCAGACTTGAAAGACATGGGGTTCATCTGAAGATTCTTCCGCAACTTCATCATCCTCATCTTTGGATGCAGTCGTCGGCAGTGGTTGGTGGGTCCTGTTGGACATTTGAAACGGGCTCACTTTTTACGCTTGCCTTTCACAAACTTTGGCTGGACAGCCTCTGTAACCGCTTAAGGTCATTCCAAACATTCACTCAAGCAGAATTGATTTATTCCTGGTCATTATTGTCCTTCATTGGTGGCAGTTCTAAAGAGGGCTCCTTCTCTAGTATTCGTCTTTTCCTGATGGTTGCCTCCAAAGAATTACCCAAAGACGAATCTGATGACAAGGGTGGTCACTCCATGTAAATTCAAATACGACCGTTCTCTTGGCTGACCCTCGCCAAAGTGGAACGTTCAAGCCCACAGTTAAATTCTGAGGCTTCCAGGACCATTAGGAAATCATTCCTAAATGTGTAAAGATGCAATTCATTTTGAATTCTGATGTTCCTACCTTGTGGGAGGGCTTTTGAGGACCTCATCAATGTCCAACATTAGCGTTCGGTTGGGATTAGGGTCAATATAACTTCATTGATTTACTATCCAGAGAACACCGTGGCCCATTTTGGTCAGAAAGCAGGGGATTCATAACTCCGAAGGTGGTCAAAGGTAAGGAGATTTATCTTTGTGGGAGTGTCACTCGAAGAAAGGACAACCCAACGAGAGGAGGAAGGGTTCCTTCTCGGCTGCTCAGGTGCAAGCCAAGAAAGAGCTCCTATTATGATGAATTCGATAAGGATCGCTATTGAAATCCAGGACGCATATTGATCGCTTCAAAACCAACACGAACTCAGTTGATGCTCAATTCCACTTCCATCCAAATGGGGCTGTATAACTCATCAAAATTCGTCTTTTGACCCCTTTTTCGCCCAGCTAATATACATGTCCAATAGCCCAGAGCTACAGTTCGTGGCATATCGAGAATCTTCTCGCGGTAGAAGGTATTCGAATGTACGTACGTACACTGCCATATATTTCCACTAAAAGTCAGACTCGCGTAAGGAACCGAGGTCAAACGGACGAGATGACCCGATAGACAACAACCTATCATTACCGCATTCTTGGGAGATTCATGCCCACCTTGTTGAGCCCCTCGTGATCTTGTTGCAGCGATGTAGCCCCCTTCAAACATGAAGCAGCCCATGTCTGAGGAGCCATGTCGGAGAGCTCTCCTGGGTCCCGAATCTTGGCTCCCATGATCCATCCGACAGTCAAGATGTTGGAGAGGGACTAAGAGACTTATTATTGCCTGCCTCTTGCCCTGGCTGACTGACTGACTAACTGACTGACGACTAACTAAGTAACCAGCCAGCCAACCAACCAAACAACCAACCAACTCACTCACTATTTGACTGTGCGGTGTGTAGTGACTGACTAAGTGCCTGCGTCTGAAGACGATATGGAGTTGAAATCGTTTTCGTGTTTTTTGGAAAATTGTTGCCTCAGATTGATGCCAACACTGACTGATTTCCTCAAAACACGTTGGAGCATTCAAATATTGGCAAGATGCTAGGGACAATTGTAAGGCACTAAAAAGCAAAGAGATTAATCCAATTTTTGAATAGCTTGATAATTCATTGATGATCAGGAGGTTTTGATTGAGATTAACTAGACAGTGTTGCCCAACTATTGGAGAAGTCGAAAATTGAGTGCATATTCGTAAAGCCCGACCAAACTTGAGAATCGAGTGTAGGCTCTCTATTGGAATAGGTGTGTACTTTATGGGCCACTGGGTTGGTTGGTAGGCTAGTATGATGGTATGGTGTGGATGGTCTGATGAAATGAGGCTTCGGAGGTATAGTATTTGTGAGCCTTGCTCGTGAGTCAAGTGTTTGGCTTGAGGCAGCTGTCTAGCAAAATATTTACATAGAGATTGATTTCAAATACTTGAGAAATACATGAAATTCTTCCTGTGGTGGTCATGCACTCAGATCCGCCCATGGAATCAATTAAAGCGTCTCAATGGCATCAAAAAAGCGAGGGAGGATCCAACTGGAGACGATATCAGATTTGGCATTGGATTTAGTCAAACCAATTATCGCTCGCTCTTGACCAAGGCAAATCAAATTTCAAGGTGATAACGAATTCAAATTCCTGGAATGGGCACATCTTGGCATTCCTTTTGGGATCATTGGATGGAGAGTGTGAGTGAGTATTCCGGAGTCGTTTTCCCACTCGCCGGTCCATTTTTAATGCTTGGCTTTGGGCAAGATTCCTACATATTGAACCCTATGAGAATATGGCCAAAAAGACGCGGTGAGATAGTTTAACCCTTTGTTTGGGGGTGATGGCGATGAAGATGGTGATGAGATTGGTGCTCTCATTCCTTGGGATGTAATATGTAATGAGAGCGCTGTGCTGAATGGCAAGTTAGAAAGAAAAGAAGCTACACAACCGGGACGGAAAGCGTGGTTTCTTCGTTTGGACCAAGCTTCAACGAGGTCCTCATCAAATGAGGCATCATATTCTACCTACATGTAGTTGTAGCTCCCTCAGTGAAATTCTATTGGCCCACTTCAAGCTCAATGATGCTCTCATCTAGAAACGCACACCCTTCTTTAAGAGTAACTCTCTAGCTTCTAAGACAGTCATTCAGTTATTCAGACAAGCGCCGAGCCTTTATAAGCCGCGTTGTAATAATATTTTTTTTTCTGCCTTAAGCCTCGTTGATCCTATCACCTACAAAGGCAGCTATTTTGGCTGGGGCTAATATGACAGGTTTATGATCATGAGATCAGACCATCACCTGGGCAACCAGCCAAGTCTTGGGCGGACGATAAGCTGATTCTATGTGAATATTAAAATAGAGCCCGAGATGAGATCAAAAAGGCTAATGAATTTGCTTTCTTCGTGAAAAGAGGGTGCAATTCCACGTCAAAACTAGGATTTGAAACATTCGAGTTTCCCTTCGAAATCGTCAAAGCTGAAGCTCGGCTCCCCATTGAAATTCATTTTCCTACCTATGGTACGTACGCATACCTATGAGTTAGGCAAATAAACAACAGTATGCAAAACTAAAACTACCCATCTGAATATGAGTCACATGGCCATCTCGATTCGCCAGAAACTCGTCATTTTGGTTGAGTCTATCCAATCCGATTTGGCTGCGTGCTTTGACCGAAATAAAGTTGGCTGGAACCTTTCAGACTTGGCCGATGGGGTTTATTGGCCTGAAATTGAATCGATTATGATCTCGAGGTTTTCCTCTTTGGGAGCTCCTTGCCACCGTTCAATTCATTCCATTATGATTATTATTTATGCCAATTTGGCAACCCAGAGCAACGCCCTTATCCCATTATCGATGGCGTCGAGTCCGTATTATTTGCTGAGGCGTCTTGTCCAGTCATGGCCATGATCAAGGGCCTTTCGACAATTGATTCAGGCCAATTGGATTTTACAAGGCCCCTCCCATTTCAATGCAAAAAAGCACCCGTCGCAAATCATCGGACTTTGGAATCCAAGTTGGACTTGCGCTGTTACTGAATATACAAATACCTATGTATGCGCATATACCATAGCCCTGAGATTGCGGATGATCCCAATTGAGGTGGGGGTCACTTAGAGGTCAAAAGCTTACTCCACTCGACATGTTCAGTTCTGCCTTCAAGATGTCGAAAAAGCAGAGGCATTTTTTCCTCCGTCAAGAACCACGCCAAAAGAGCTTGAGCCCAAAATTGCGAGCTCTCTATGGTTTATACTTCGTTAGACGACTTACGGGTGTGTTGGCTGGTTAAGTCAAAAAGGCCCTGAGATCAGTCATCTCAACGTTCTTTAGTGCATACTTGAGTTGGATTTTTGCCACGTTTGGTCGCAATTTCCCTGCCCGTGAATGCAAAATGATATTGAACACTTTTCCCTGAGATAATCCACATTTTATTGCGAGATCATTTACGAAGGGTGCCATTACGAATCTGAAATATGGACCCTGGCTTGGGTTGCAGGGCCAAGAGACGCTGGTTGAACTTGTCTATCGTCATCGGTAGATAGATAGCGACGTTGGTTGGAAACTTTACGGTCAGAATTAGCATAAACATGTAGCCTATGGATGGATACGTAGATGGATAGAGGTAAAGACAACCTGTCGAACCCTATCAAGAAAGAAACGATCCGGTCGAATTAGATTCTTTTCAAGAACACAAACCATCGAACATCGGACCAACTAATCCAATAACTAAGAGCGAGGAGGGCTGTAAACGTTGATGGAGCTTCAGCATATTGGGTGGTCAGAGGGTTAAAGTGCGTCAATAATCATAACTTTTCACGGGATTAGAGTAAAAGCAGTAAATGTCATCATAAAGCAGATCCGTCCCGACTAGTTTGTGTATCTGCTCGAGATTTATTGCTGACGAATGAAGAGTGTTGAAGGCGATTTTGGAATTCAGGAATCAGATTTTTTTTTCAAGCACGTGACATCCTTGCAACGCTCAGGATTTGTCACTATTGTGCTCGAATTGCTGCCCAATGGAGTCGTAGCAGCACTTTCCATCCCGACTGGGCTTGTGGAATTTACCGGGGCCAAAGCTTAAGATGATCCTCCCAACTATTCCGTGCTCCTTGAAGATCTTTCCTTTGGAGGAAAAGACGTACGCGTACATTGGTCAAAATTGGGCTCCATTTTGCTGCGTTATGCCCATTTCGATCTTGAGACCCATTTTGAACAACGATTCGCCTCCATTTAAACCAACNAGACGTACGCGTACATTGGTCAAAATTGGGCTCCATTTTGCTGCGTTATGCCCATTTCGATCTTGAGACCCATTTTGAAAAACGATTCGCCTCCATTTAAACCAACCATATTCCAAAAACACATTTACAGTTCAAATTCCCCTCCCCCCTCCCCAAAAAACCACCTCTTCTTGGTTGGTCCATTCCATTCGTATTCTGATTTCAAAGTCTTTTGTAATGTCATTAATTCGAATTTCGTTCGTCTGGCCATTTCGCCAATGTCAGCAGAGCGCTTTTAAATGGGATGACCTTCCTGGATAACATGACAGCTGACCAGTTGCCAATCCCGATCTTGGCCAATGTCAATCTACTTCTCATTAGTTTTCTCCCAGTCATGTAAGGTTCAAGAAAAGCTTTTGGATGTCCCTGTCGAGAACGTGATATTTGCACAATGACATTGGACTCTGAGGAATGGATTCAATTGGATTAACCCATTATGAGTTCTTTTACTGTACACCGTAAAGCACTCTATTACTCTCTTTTTTCTTCCCAATGTGTGGTACCCAGTGTCTGTGGTTCTACAAACACAAGCATGAAACCATCTTCGCTTGGGTCGAAAAGAGTTGAACCAGCATGACATTCCAAAGCAGTTTTTAGAGGGCCCATTTAGAATGAAAGGTATGCCAAGGATTCGTTGGAGTTCGGCATCATCATTTCGATTAATGAGTGCTTTTATTTCATTTGATATTTGTTTCAAACCTCTAAATGAGCCAATGACCAAGCTCTTAAAGTGACGAGGTAAGCACTTTAGCTGGCCATTAATAACGTCAACGAAGGGCCCTTTTCTGTGTGGCTGTTTGTCTATTGGCTCAGGTTTGCACTCTTCTCTTTTAGAATTGAATCAGATTCCTATTATTGCCTTTTTATACACACAGCGAGTACACTTATGACCATGGATTGAACTACAAAACTGAGATCCAACTCTCTACCACTTCAATATTTTACTACTAGCCACAACCCCTGGAAATGGGAAGGTTTCCGAGGTTTCACCACCCTTCGGTATGACCCAAACAAAACACCCCTTACATGTATGGATTACCTTCCAGGTTGAATCAGTGAACAACCTATTAGCTGACACCCAGGAAGAAAAGGTCTTTTTCTCTTGAACAAATACAGATGTTCGCACTAAGCGGACACGACCCTATCACTCACCGCACAAGCACTGAACCATTTGGTGGGACAGAGAGTGCGTTCTTTGACAGAGCACATAAGTACACACACATTGCTCCATGGTGTTAGTTGGGAATGTAGTGCAGGGTTCCATACTAACACCACCCTCCTCGTAGCGCTCCCATTGTTCGGTGGCCGTGGCCGTGCCAAATTTTTGGGGCTATTAACTTCTACTTGCTTTGAAAGGTTATGTACCGTTGGTATTGGACGTGGCAATGAATTGGGTTTTTGTTGTAGTTAAGATTTATTTCCAAGTTAAGCCTACTTTTCTACTCGGCTGTAACTGAACTTTTGAGCCCAATGGGAAAGAGAGTTACACGTTCGCTCCTCATTCATTCTGGAGCAATTCGTGGCTTTGGCGAACCTCGTTTTCCCAAGTCTACTTTACTATTTTTACCTATACACAAACGGGCTTCTTAAATCCTTTTCAAAGTCCCGTTCACGAAGCAAAACAACCCCGTCGTCCAAGGATAGATAGCTAAGCATAGAAATGTAAAAAAGACAAATTCATTCTCGTATTTCCTATGGTGGAAAACTACTTCGGTACCCTTCACGTGTCCATCAACAGTTGGGACTAAAGGGCTGGTGACTAACCCTCAAGTTGGGACCAAGCAGCCTCCTAGATGGGAGCACCGGAAATCGCGGCATTCCAATGAGCCAAAAGTTCCCATCATTTTTGAGCGGCTTATTGCTCAGCTACTAGCCATCATTCCCTACCATTGTTTGTATCAGGTGATCGTGCTCAACTTGGTGATTGGGTTGCAAGGAAGCCCCTCCAAGTTGGTCCAGTACTAGCAGAGAGCAGAAAGATCCACACGTACTACCACACCACTGAATAGTCTTTCACGTTGCCTCATAGTGTACGAGCAAGCTCAATGAGACAGACCAACCCGAGTCTTCCATCCCGAGCTGCATGACCAATCATCAGTGGGAGAGAAGGTATTTAATTTCCAATAAAAGAGAGAAACAACACAATCCGATACAGAAGTCAACGGTGAGAAATTATTGGTGCAGCATTGAGCGGAGAGAACCCAATTTCCTGTCTCAGAAAAGGGTTGGAACCTTGACGTACAAACAAGCTGGAATGCCGACCAAGTCATTTATCATTACAAAATTGGTATTTGAGAATTAAAGGACTCGACAGACCAGATTCTTGAACGTGTTAACCATTTGGCAATGTGAAAACAACTTTGCAGATACAAAGCAGATACAATGCAGTATCAATTTGGCAAACCTTTAAACCCGAATGTTGTTTATTGTTTATTGGACAGGGACCATCCCAGACACACTAGAGAGGAATGAAGAATACACACAAAATAGTTCTTTAAAGCAAAAATACTGGGTCAGTAACACTTTAAAATGAACGAATCAGCAGCGAGAACAAACTTCCCTAAATACCTTAATAATGCTTAACATATAGGTTTCTAAGAGGAACATTGAACTCCTGCAAAAAAGGAGTGGTTAATTCATAGGACAGTACGTGGTGGACATGGACACCCCAATTCTGATTACAAATCGTTCTTACAAGGATGAGTTTTCAGATAATCTCTTTTTATTGGCGTATGTCCCATAGAGTAAGCTAAAACAATGTTCACTCACTAGCAAGTTCATTTCAGGCTGTCAGGCAATACAAATTGAGAGGGTATGTACCACTCTGGATTTCAAACTCAACTTCTTGTGGCATACCATCAAAGAAAAACCATTAATGCGACGTCTTTACCGAGAAGCCTTAATTACACGTGAGATTTTGAAACATTCGACAAAGCCAACTCAAACATAACCCAAAACAAGTGAAAATAACCAGCTAATGTATAGTGTAAGAGCCGTAATCCAAAGCCAAAGAGATAGGCCCACCTTCATGATTGATCAAGTTTGTGACGTGAAATCCTTAATCACATGCAACCTTACTATACTTTCCAATAGTAAACAATCACAGAGGGTCCCACCAATCACTCAGAAAGCCCAACATGGGACCTAATTGATGCAATGTGATGATTTGAGAGGAATAGACGAACTGGAGAAACTATTTGCTTTGTTGTTTTTTGGTCAGAAATATATTCAATTATTTCTCGCACAGTACTTTACTACAGTTTTAAAGTGTGCCATTCTGCAATTTGGAGAGAGCTCGGGAAGGAAATTGAAGCGAGAACCCCAGTCTACATTTCTTGCGCTAATGAAGTTTTTATGAGCCCTTTTAAGCATATTTGTGCAATATATTCATAACTGATAACACCGTTAAAGGTGTACATTATCAAGTTTGGCCAATAATTTTACCTGTGGCTACACCATGTCAATCAAGCTTGTTTGAAATCTGAAACTGCCTTCTTAAGCGTAAACATTTGAATTTGATTGTGGTATATTCCATGGTACTTTATGACAATTAGAATAGGAAGATCCTCTATTTGTGCTTATGGAGCTGAAGCTAAACTACGAAGTCAATCAGGTCATTTCAAACAGGTCAGAAATATTCCAATTTGGATCGGAGGTCTGCGATATCGACGTTTCTCAAGTGCAAGAAGCCCCTCGCCCATTCTTCTGCCACCGAAAACCAAGCTCGTTGGGCGAATTGTCGGCAACCCCGTCGTCTCTTGGTAATGCTGTCAAATTTCTTTGTTCATTGGTACGAAATGATTGGCATCTGGATTCATGGAGCGACAAAATCTGCAACATGGCCATGAATGGAATTCTTTGGGTTGAGCTCAATCGCTTGTTCAAGAGACGATTCGGGCCCTTTCAACACTTCTTTGCTTATGATCGGCGAAATCTTCCGCCATTCCCTAGCTACTCGGGGCTTTTCCTATCGTCTCTATCGTCTATTGATCAGCAAACAATTGAAGGGGGTTTTCTTGCTCCATCCACTGTACGTTCGTTATCCAGTCCGTACTTACTCACTGTGCACATGAAACTCCATGCTTTGTCGACGACATTTGGCGGCGATTCCTGTGCTGTCATGTCTTCAATAGCTCAAGCAATGGAAATGTAGAAGGAAGAGAAGACGACGACGAAGAAAAAGAAGAAGAGCCTTCTTGACTCGATACAAAGAGATCCTCTGTCGGTTTGAGTTTTCGTCCATTCAAGAGGCTCTCTTCATTGTCATGGTTGCTTCAAATCATGCTGTTAGAGCTAATGAATGAATTGCCTATCTTTTTCAATAAAGACATCTCTTGAGAACAATCCATGTTTTCAGCAAAGCATCTACCTATTGCCGATAAATGATAGCTCATCGGAAGATGTTTGATTTTCATTCAAAGAGGGAAGGAGGGAAAGCGGAAATCGAACTGTTCTGTTAATCTCTGGGTCCCTTTTAGTAATAGCACTTCTTTGTGGGGAAGATCCCAACAACGAGCATGGCTACCACATCGAAAGAAATGAATGAACAGCAACGAGCTTTTGCCTCATTGAACATCGTATCAGGAATCAGTTTCGTGTCTGGCTTAAGTGACAAAATACCTGCCAGAATCACAGATATCTCCCTCCAGCATCAGTAATCCTTCATCAGGGACGGACTGTCGTTGTCGACGATAGCGTCGTGTCGTCCTTGGAGCGAAAGAAAGTCTTGTTGTTCTTGGCCAGCGGCCACAATTGCCCCCAAAGTCATCAACTCTGTCTTCCTTGGTCAGGTTGGTCAGGGTTGGGTTAACTACCCTCCCTTGATCACTCAACCTGATCCTAGCTATTCTCAATGGGCTCTACTCTTAATCCCAAAGGAAGATATGCTAGGATTCAACTGGAATGCGCTACCTTCAACGGTGACAAACTGGCTCTTTTCACCTCAAAGGGCAGTAGTAGTGGGTCTCATTGAATCGAGTCATTGAATCCAGTACACGTCGATCATGACTGTTGATTTATTTCATTTAAACATGATGTAGAACTTGTCACCATTTTGTAGCTTGAATGGTCAAACCCCAACTCTGTACGATGAATGAATGCGATTGGGACGTGTTGTCCGATACTAACCAAACCGCCAGACAGGTCGAAAAATCCGCAAACCCATGTTGCTAGCAGACTTAAGGCGACTAAATCATGGTTATCTCCCGAGTTTGTGACGTTGTCTTGAGCAAGCAAGAGCGAGGACGACGCCTCTACGTCGTCCCATGGATGCCAAGACTCTCCCACGGTAAAAAGCAATACAATAGTAGCTCTGTGCACTCAATCCTGACCCTATCAATGACGATTATCATGGCGATGAGTGATGTTGGAGAGGCTTCAGGCGGATGTACTTGTACGAGTGAGTACACTTGGTGAAGAGAAACATTCGGAAACTGACCCCATCCTATGCTTCTCAGATCGATTGCTGTTGGGTCAACCAATGTATTGCGGTAAATAAATTTATGCACAGGAATGACCATATGTATCAGGACAGGGTAAATTTAATTCAAACGTTTTTGTATAACTCTGGCACAAAAAATTAGCTATCACGAAAAGGTGTGGGGTTATGTTTTGAAGGGAAAACCAAAGAATTTTCGGGCGCTTTAAAACCGATTAGCAAGGGGCACGCATGGCATCCAAGTCCAAATCGTCCAAAGGTTTGAGAATACACAACTCTAGGCCATTGATGCTAATGAAACGCATGGGTACGACCTTCTTCTCCAGAATAAACCACGAGTGGGCTGTGGCGTCTATCACATTGAGATCTGGAGCTTAAGTGACCAATAACCTTTGGCCTAAAAGCTCCCGAAATTTTCTTTGCACCATTTTAACCTTACGGTTTGGAGTTCGATCTTGTTGAAAACAATAAGAAGCCTCCCATTCATGTCCTTTGATCCTTGGCAGCATTTGATTACCCATCATTTGGTTGTAACATAGATATCAAGACACTGGATGATCTCTTCGGAGTTGATCACAAACCGGTTTATTGTACCGTTTAGCCAACCGAGTGGTCGGTCGTCCGACATCCAGTGTTTAGAAATCTATGGTTGTACCCACTTTGACGCCCTTGGATTATGGGAGCTTTCTGGCTCCACTCGATAACTCCCGACCAGCCTATGGCAATCTATTTCTTTGTCTTTTGAACATCGTTGTATTCATTGATTGCAATATTTCGAATGTGTTTAGCATTCTGGTCAATGTGATGATTGTGAGGTGCTTGAATAGTAATGATTATTTCCCTTGTTTCAGTTGGAAAATCGCTCCCATTGTGTTCATACGCCCTTGGGGGAGAAACATCGATTGCACCCATTTCTTTGCTTTTGGGGTTTGCTAATGAGTTGGCCCTTTAGGAACTGGTAGGAACATATAGCCAGAAACTACTTGGATCTGAGATGTCCAAACACATCACAGACAGTTATCCATGTAGGTTAAAACGGGATCTCAGGCGAGACTCGACTCTATCAGTAGATTGGCCTGGAAAATGCTTTTCAAAAAAAGGAAAAAAAGCGTTGAAAACAAATCAATCAAAACAACATAATACACAAAACTTCAGTGGGCCCGTCACTCAGAAGTAGCAACCAAGACGGGCAAAACAGTTCATATTGGCTAAATATCTTTATGTTTTGTAAGAGAGCATACCACTGCGAACATTCAAAATATGTCACAAACGACCTTAAAATTGACAAATAACAAGCACGCTGACCACTACAATCCATGGTCTTGTGGTTCATCTGCTGGAGACCGCCTCCATTTATTTATTCAAATAGCAACATATAAGGGTTGGGAAACAGGGAAAGGCATTCAAATGTAGTATCTCCACAGCATGTACACCAGAGCTGTACATCGGAGCGGACAGGGTCTCCAAATCCGATCCAAAGTGATTTTTTGTAATCCGAATCCGAGATTTTTTTCCCAATCCTACCGAATCCGAATCCAAGAGCTTTGCCCAATCTGAACGAATCTGAATCCGAAATTTTTCTCAGATCTGAATCTGTCTGAATCCGAAATTTTTCTCAGATCTGAATCTGAATCCAAATCCGAGATATATCTGCTTAATCTGACTATAATCCGAAATATTTTGAAAAATCTGATCCAAATCTGATCTTTTCACCCAATTGACTGTAAATGAAATAATTCAACTTTAACTAAATGTCTCTTTTTGCCACTTAAACATTTAAAATGATGAGATTGAGTGGAGCTGCCTTTGTCAAAATAGAACCTTCCTGTTGCAATAATGTCATTTTTTGTAACAATAATAGAATAGCATAGCTCGTCTTTGTGTCATATGCTTCAATTGTAGTGATACTGAATATCATTCTGTTATCAAAATGATGCTAAAGTTGTTCAGTAACAGGCTTGATATACCAAGGTATTCTAATTTCTTTTTTCCTAATATGGACTGTATGGAACGCAAATACTTTGATCCTTTTCTTATTTCGGAAATTTTGGGTTTCTTTATTTGTGTCAATTGCCACACAATTGTGATAATTTTTAAGATATTAGGTCCAGTCGCAGACTTAATTTTGGTGAGTTCTCTCACATTTTGAGAGTTGTGAAATAAATTTCTAAAAGAAAAATTACATTCATTTAGTTTCTCTTGCACTTTTGGATATGGATCGGATCCGAACCCCAATTGACTTTTTCCATTCCCCAATCCGAATCCAAATCCAAATCTTTTCCCAATCCGAATCCGAATCCAAAAAATATTGGTCAATCCGATCCGAATAGGGAGGAGACGTATTGTGTTGGTTAGCGTAGTTTCCTAGCATGGGAGAGGTCTCCGTTTCGACTCCCCTCCCCGACCTTTCTCAAGGAAACTTTTAGACGCTAACCACACCTACAGACGGAGAACCAATCTGATACCGGACATGAGACAATGCCTAACGGAATTTGGACTTGGACGATGCGATGGCTGGCTTCGCTGGACGGGCGAGGTGCACCCTCTAACCCTAGCATTCCCCACCAATAAAAAATAAAAAAAGAAGAATCCGAATCCGAAATGTCAGTTCCGATGCACAGCTCTAATGTACACGCACGATGGTATTGAAACGTCGTTCGTTCTATTTGGGAAGTTTACAATCACTAGGGACGGGCAAATTACAAGCTGTAAAGAAATTAAGGGCCTTCATGGCTGTTTTTCATAATATTTATCCTTGCTCAAAGATTTTTTTGATTTTAAACCACAAGCATTCATTAAGAGGAACTGTTAAGGGCATAGTGGCATATTACAAATGACCTAACAACATCCTAGAGGCAATGAGTAACCTCTGAGCGATTACCGTCAAAACAATGTCTGAAAATGCAAGTGAGCGCAGTCTTAAGATCAGAACCAAAGCTGAGGGCATCCTGAAGGCCGACAAGGACCCAGGGACGTTGGTGAGCCATTGAGTGTTCATCTTCAAACCATTTGAAAGTGGAGAACCTCATGCAAATGCGATAAATCTATTTAGAACAGACCGGACCAAGATCCGAAATCTGGAGTTTAAAGAGTCAATCTTTCGGTGGCCAAACATCAGAGGGTTACCAAGGTCCTTTGGAGTAAAATTGGATCATTCATGGTATGGCTCTAGGTTTTTCAATAAGCCCTTTTGATGAAAAGTGGAGACTCAATATGATCACATTATTCTCTGAGTAAAGGGGAAGGATTTTTAGAAGCTACGAAAAGCTTTGTATGTAAAAATAATTTTTGTGTGTAAAGACCATTTTTTTACGCATTTGCACTTTTCACCTTTATTTGCACCTTTTTACTTTGGTTTGCACTTTTTTTGCAGATTTGGCCTAAAACTGTTGTTTTGGTTGAAATCAGAACTTTCTTTGCGTTAGAATTGGTCTTAAAGCTTGAAATTAAACGCTCCTGGCAGAATAAAGATATGAAAATCTGAATTTTGAAGAATTGATGTCAAATATGAAATTGTGCAGGCCCAGAGCAATTCACTTTTGATTGAGAAACAAGGGAGATCAGAAATGTAAAAAGCCACTTCCAAGTCAAGAGACAAGCTAAGCAGGGCGCTAAGATAGTTAAGCAGCAAAACATGGCTGCTTTCCATACCTCCTCCAAGTTAACTATATTCTCTTTTTAATGAGAAAAAATTCCAACCTCTTCATTGGATATGATTCAGTTGGATCAATGTAGAAACTAGATCGAAGTTACAAATCTGCTGTTGGGAAAAGAGAAAAAGCAAGCAAAGGGGAAGCATTCATTGACCCAATTCAAAGACAGTTATGTCAATTTGGTCCAAAATTGAGGCAAAATTCGATTTCCTTTAGAATGCGCTTTTCAAATGTGTACTACTTTGAAAAATAGAATTGAATATACCTTCTTTTGACATTTTATTCGCTGTACTTGTTACATTTTTTTTTTACTACCAGGTTAGCCGAGTCCACGTTTCTTTTAGTTCTTTACTTTAAACCAGCTCTTATTTAAACAATGGTTGAAGAGGTCGCCAGGTTAAGTCAGCTAACGAAGCCCTCCCACTGTTCTGGACATCGGGGAAATAGGGTTCCAGAGAGTGTCTCGGACTAAATTAAAACACAAACGCGTTTTATTTTTTTCTAGGAGTGACGAATTTATTGTCCAATGCGAGCCGATATCAGCCCCAGAAAGTGATGGATATCAGCCCTGCCAAGAAAAGCGCTCTACCGATGGTGAAACACAATTTGAGAAAACAATATTGTCGGGTAAAACAGAATGTATGTAGGGCGCACTCACTACCGACCAAGATGGCCTCCAACTGCTGGGGTGGCTAAATAATGACCAGGAGGTGATTCGACTGATCTAGGCATCCTTCTTGTAGTCGGGGATTTCATTGTTCATTTTCTCGTAATCCAAACCGTAGGGGTTGAGGAACTTGTAGCGTTTGTTGTGGTATTCATTGTAAATCTCGGGTTTTTTGGACCAAGACACTTCGGGACTGGTGGTGGCCAATCGAATGACATACCAAGCCACAAAGGTCATACCAGCCCCCATGATGCCCATGAGAGGCCACAGGGCATAATGATGCTTCAGCGACTCCTTCGTTAAACCCTGCAAAACAATCCAGTGGTTTAATGCGAACCACACAATCATGTCGCCAACCTTAAGCGGTGGTTCTGATCCACTTGTAAAACAGAGTGCGACGATTTAATATGGTAGTAAACTGATTTTGAAGGGTCTCGCTTATTGGACCAGGCGATTTCTCGAGATCCTTCCGCGTTGTCTCTTTTGCCAAGATGGCGGATGAAGTCTCTTCTGTACAATCTAGTTTGCTCAATTAGGTTCTGTCTATTCTCCGGCCTGATGGGTGATCTCGTCGCTAAACACTTCAATACGCAAACACGCCCCAACATCCTGAATGAAACGCTCTATTGGACTGAAATCCGAGCTGGCTTCCCGCGTCAACATACACAAGCACTGTCAGGGTCCACAGGGACCACTACGATGACAGTAGGGCTCTCATATGGTCAACCTTACTCACGGAAGCCGCTACTCAATAGTGAAGCATTCAGGCACTCTGCCAGCCATTTCTAATCCAAGGCCAATCTCCACCAAGTCCCCTGGACCCGTATGATAGTACATACGCATCGTTTGTGGACAACTCCAGCTCTAGCCTATCAGCAGGCGAGCATAGTCATACGCGAAAGGGACAACTTGGCTCATCTCCCCCCAAATCATCCTTACTTCGTGAGCCAAGTCTCACTTGGGGACCAGCTAGTGGGACCCAAGGCGTCCCACCACCAACCCATTAGCCATCCCCTTCAGCTAAACCATTTCAAGCGTCTTAGGGGTGTATCTAAACAGGCCGTGACCTACCCCTTAGCCCACCGACGGCAGATGACGGGCAGAACCGGGCTAGCATTGGCTATTTTCAATCTGGGGCTGGGGGTGAAGGACTGTGTACCTGGGGCAGTTTGGAGTTCATTTCGGCTCGTCCACCCTCGCCGGGCATGTAGCCTTTGGGTACGGATCGCAACAAGCGGGTCAACCTCATCTTGACAGACGAAGTGGTGAACCAAGGGCCTCGGGGGGCAACCGGAATGGATAGACCAGACAGAAACACGAACGATCGACGAACAGGGAATTGGTCGCAGATCGTCTTCAATCCAGACTAACTCAGGAGACCTCAAATCGTAGATAGCCCAGGTAGGCCGCAGTGTTGAGGCCTATTGAGTCAGATTCAGCTCATTGCCAGAGTCAAAGACACCCAGCTAGTCTACTTTTGGGATCAGTCCACGCCAGAAGTACCTAAAACATCTCGATGACGCCATGAAGGCCGAACCATGGGATAGAATGGGAATGGTTAGACCGGGAGGGGGGTACATTAGACCCAACTGGGGTTAGATATGGCACTTAAAGACGCGTTATGGCAGTACTAAACCTCAGCTGTTTTTGACCTCTAGCTCGGCTGTTTCCATGTATCATGGCGGAACTTGCCGAGAAACGAAAATTCAGGGGCAAATCGGCAGGATGTATGAATTGCTCCCCAGGGGGATTGGAGATTCGAACTAAGTCAATAATGGGGAACACTCAGCCTGTAGGTTAAAAAATATTTATTTCATTTTATTTTCTCCATCGGAAGACTGACGTCTAACAATGGACAACCTAGGAATATAATTATATTCCATCTAAAATCTGGCTTATTATCATTTCAGTAAACATTCTGCCGAGCCAAAAAATAGCCATGTCCAGGGTATATATAAGACAGTGTGAGTTCAGACAAATTTCAACATTATATTTAGATTGGTTTGCTTGCTTTGACATACCCTCCTATCCACCATCATGGAACATATTGTCTAGCGTGGTCAAAACAAGCCCAAACCATGATTTTTAAGTAACTAAATACCGAAATTTAGGTGAATTAGCCTGCAAAAAAAAATCATTACAATGCCTCAATTTGTTCTATTATACTATGAGCTCCACATTTATGGCTCTATGTATCCTTTCAGATCGGTGGATGTGGTCTTCGGGGGAAGCAATTCTCCGAGCAATTCAGCCACCCTGACATCTGGCTGGAAAGTTCCTTGACTTTAGCCAAGAATAAACAATCTCGCTCGCTGTGAAGTCGAGACGACAGAGTGAGTGTTCCATTGATTGATAGATCTCTCTGACCATGAGCCTTACCTTGCTCGGGCGCACCTTGGGGCGGGCCAGGACCCTCGCCCACCCCTCCATCCGACCTTTGAGCGTATCGGTAAGTGAGCCCAGCTTGCCTTAAACGAATCTGGGCGTTTAGCATGACGGGGATCGAGGACGTCTCCCATGATATGTACGATCGGGGAGGCCGCACCAGTCAAACAGTCTGAACTCATTTCCCAACTTGAACCTAATGGATAATACCCCCCGACCATCGATCGATGGAGTAATTGATTCACCCAGATGCGTTCAAGTCCAGCTCCACCGACAATAAGTCTGCTAAAAATAAAACCAGCCCGAATTCCGGCTTGATCGCTTTTTCAGGCCTCGGTGGAGGCTGTGGCCCGTGATTCGGTGCACACGGGTCAGCGCTTTGATCCGGATGATTTTCGCAATGTGCGCTTCGCCAACCGCCCCAAGGAGGTGAACCCGCAATGGGCCATCGACCTGGTGCAAGAGGAGCCTATCCGGATGACGGATCAGGCCATCGTCTCCTGCGATGGTGGTGGAGGTGCATTGGGCCATCCCCGAGTCTACATCAATGTGGAGGATGGCCAGCCCCATGCGTGTATCTATTGTGGGATCAGATTCCAGATGAAACCCCATTAACCATGAGTGGCGTGGGCTGGCTGGGATTAATACGACGATATATACAAACATGCATACCTTCAGGCCGATATAGACTTCCACCTCGTCAGAGGGATGGCTCATCTTTAGATTGTCCTTTGGGACGAAAAGTGCAGACAGAATATACTGTACCAATTTGAATGTGATTTGGCGTCATTGTGAAGTGTGTTTGGGAGCTAACCCTCAATCGAGGGTGGCGGTGCTTCGTTCTAGTATTAAGATGATCCCCCGGTGGCAGCGATTATATTAGGCCAGGGTTGGACTCACCACGTTTTTGTCCGTCCAACTTTGATCAAATCCACTTTAGATCAAAAACCGTTTTGATAGAGCCTGTAAAAGACTGCTAGCCTTTCAACTTGTTTCAGTATATTGATATGGAAGCATGTGGGAGCAAAAGGATTGGGCTCTAATGTTGCATTGGTTTATTAAGTTGATTTAACAAAGTGTGTCACGAGATGGGGGTGACTTGACCGAGTAAGTATTTGGCATTATTGGGCTTAGATATGTTTTTTTCCATTCTGTCAGAAAATTTGTCGTCAATGACAGTGATTGTACTGATTTCAAGGACTGATGGGGATCAAATTGATATTCATGGAAGGTTGTGACTAAGGCTACCAATTTATACTTTCAATGGCCTATGACATTACAGGTGGATTGTCCAATCCCCGTCAGCTAGCCTCAAAAAGGGTAAACGTTATTCTCCACCGATTAGTTGGCGGTGCTACTTTTTTTAAATCTTAACCTGACCTAATCTAACCTAACCTAACCTTACCTTACCTAACCTAACCCAACCTAATACGATGTCAATTTCCTTTAAGGTCTCTCTCCAAACCTTTCTAACAGTTTGTCACAAATTTAAAAATGAGCACCGCCAACTAATCGGTGGAGAATAACGTTTATCCTCAAAAAGTGACCTTGATTTTTCTCCGTCAAACCAGGGTTGCTTTTTGCTCAGACTCAACTTTTTACGTTACCATAGACTAGACGGGTGCTTTCACTTTTCACGTTTTCTGGCAACCTTGAATTTGAAATTTGATCTCATTACTAATTTCAAGCAGTTTTGGGGTGGCTAAAATTTCAATTGTCAACTAAGATTTCTGCTAAGGCGCAACAATTTTAAATCTCGATCCTGGTCATGAAAGTGAATGCATGATCTATGAAAGGTTAACCAAGCATTCAGTTTTTTTCATACAAAGATGACAATCTATGAATGACAGAAACCCCTAAACCCGCTACTTTTTCAAAGGTAAAGATGAAATTTATTGATAATGATAAAATGTATTTTGCCTTAAACACGGCCAAGTAAATGAAACTACACTTAGAACTAACTGTAAGTGAAGCCAATTTCAGATCAAAAATCCTTTCCATCTTATCGGTCATGAAAATTGCGTTGCTCTCTTACCAACCTACTCATTATGTTGCTTTTGCCCACCCAACATGGAAGGAGTAATTAGTATATCTTAAGTTTTATAATCTATTTTCCTTATCAAGTTATTTCACTTACTAAAAACTGATGCCGAAACATATTGCATGTCATTTTAGTGAGGCAATACCTACTTGAACATCTATCACAATGTTATCAATTGTTTCTATTTTCATTGTTCAATGACGATGGTATTTAATCCGCTTACAGCCAGATCTTATTGTACGTGCCCGTAGTGCGTAAACTTGCGTCATGTTTACCATCAAATGAAACAAAGAAGTCCTTGGTATAATGATCAGGATTCAATTAAGTCGAACAATAACGACTATCTATTTGCTTGTGATTGTTGGAAATTTATTGATGTGGTCAATATACTGGCCTTTTCCACATTCTGTGCATTAATTAGAACTGAATTTTGTAACAAACTTACCAGGCTTCCTCACGTGTTTCCAAACCGACTAAGCCTGGCGTTTAATCCAATACTGAGAAGAAAAAATGAATGCAATTGCGAAAATGGATTTTAACGGTGTGATGGATGTTTAACAGTTTTTTCGAGTTGAAATACGCTTTTTTTTTTTTAGATTATGTTCTGCGCTAGCAATGAGAGTGTTGGTCGTCGGAACGGTTTATTCCAGGTTTTACAGATGTGTGCATTTCTTAATTGCAAAGGTGTTCAACCGGCGAGCTGACAAGATTGCGAGAGTCAAAACGAATTGATGTAGATTTGTTTGATATTTATTTCACAAGATCAAATTCAGAACCTCGGATGTTTAGCTCTGTATGAAATTATATGTAGTCCTCCGCTGTGCTTTGCCATAAGAGACAAGCTCAAGATCGTCCTCGTCAATCTATGACTTTATCTCAGTTATGGTCACAGGGTCCAAACGGTAGGCGTTAAGAATAGCAATAATAATACAATTAATCGTTTATCACAGCACAATTAAAATATTCGGTTGGGTTCAAACGGGAATAGCTTAAGGTAAACGTGAGAGATGTTCTTTATCCGATCGAAATATTCGAGAACAGATCGATCCCACACGTCCTTTCGTAGGTCGACAAACTAGATCAATACGGGTGCCAGAGATGACTTCGATGACATTGGGTCCAAGGAGCCGATGATGAACTCTTCGAGCCCCGGTCGAGCCGTCCGACGTACCGCAAAGATCTCCAATTGCCTGGAGCCGTTAACAAATATCGGTCCCAAGAGTAGTTTAGAAGTGATCTGCAATGGAAGCACAATATGGCTTTAGTCAGATCATTTTGATCAAACGTTTCAAGGTTGGATGCTGTGGCTGCTTGAGAGTGGGCAGTAGATGATATACTTTTACCCTGCCGAAGTAACCTGATTTTCCACTAGCTGCCAGCAACTATTCGCCTAGTAACATGAAGTACAAGGAGGAAGGTAAAAAGCTACGACGCAAAAAGCTTTCCTTCTTGTGCGACTTATCAAATCAATATGTTGTTGTAGCAGTACATGCGAACTAGTCAATGTCTTTGTTCATCCCCCCCCGTTTCATAGCTGTCGTTCATTTGTACTCGCTGGCACTCTTGGCAAAACCTTTTCTGATCTATGGTCTTTGTCCAACAAATGGACAAACATGTTTCCGATGATTGAATGCTGCAGAGGCATTAACTCACCATGAGAATTCCTTAGTTCGTTTGGTAGATGATGATGTGGATGAGGTATGACGAGAATAGACGGAAAGTGTTCCCTTTTACTTGGAGAGCTTTCGGTTGAGTTTGACTTTGGTTTCGTGGTTGTGGAACTTCTCAACGATCTTACGCTCGTGACCACCGGGATTGAAATGGTTGGTGTTCATGGCGGCCTCTTTCTTGGACCTCTGTTTACCGGAATGCCCGCTGAACATGTTCTTCTCCTGGTCGAAGTTGAAATGCTCGTACTCGTCGAAATGGGATTCAGACATGTTGGGAGGGTTTGTTTTTTTTTGATTGGATTCAAGATACTTGAAGGCAGGTGTGTATAGTCGGAAATCTTTTGCCAGACTGATGAGGTTGGGGCAATGTGGCAGGCTTTTAAAGTCGAACTTCTCTGCCCTGTATGTGCACTCTCTAATGACTGGCTCGGGATTGGGCAAAACGAGAACCGCTCTGTGCTCTGATTGGTCCAAGTCAGAACGTTGTCATGCGATGTTTGGATATCTAGAAAGAACATCTACTCGTATTTCCATGCCGAACCACTACAACATATATCCTAGGTATGAACACACACATACACGTAGAAATGAAATGCCACGTGTATCAACTCGAACCAAAATTGGTTCCCTGGGGAGTCATGATAATGGGTATGTATTTGTCATGCACAGACAAAGAAATCGGGCATGTTGAATTGCTGATGCTACGTTGCAGTTAGTACGTTTGTACTCCATCGAACTATCGCGACCAACGGCTTTTGGTGGATTTCGTTTCAAGAAACATGCTCGAGCACTCAATCCTCTCTCTCTCTCTGTGTCTCGTGTAAAACAAGTACATCCATACACGTACGTATATGGGCTGACTTCCATTTCTCTGCAGCATGTAGGAGAAAAGAAAGACTTCATCGAATGTAGGCCCATTTCAACGATGCAAACGTGGCAAAAGAGCTGACCAAGAAACTACGCAGCAAAAGTTGTGTCAAAGCTTTATAGCTGTGTACATACACGCGGGTCTATATGATGATGGCCTTCATTCAGAGCCTTCACATCCCGATACGCAGTTGATGTATGTAGCAACAAAACGTAGCACTAGTATTCATAACATTGGTTGAGGGATTATTCAATAGTTTGAACTTCACAGGAGAGATTGATTCTTTTAGGCTAAAATTGACGCGCAATTTTCTTATCTCAACTAATACAGTAGCCATGGTCTATAACACAGACTAGGCAATATATAGTATTTCATGAGCGTACGCTCAACCAAAGAGGGTCAATAACAAATGATCCAACTCTGTTGTCGTCGACGTTAAGGAACAACAAAAACAACTGAAAATACCTTTAGCGTGGTGGAAGGACGACATCATCACTGGACAAAGAAGGTTGGACGGAAAATTGCCAATCTTTACCACAAATAATCAAATGTTTTTTCCTTCACTCAACATATCACCAACGAGGTACTGGCTCGTTCATTTTGCGTAGGTCCTCTTAAAGCTGAACGGAAAAGCTCATAATAACTCTCGACACAAACGTTTGTTCGAGCTCAAAAATGACCAACGCTTGTCTTGTTAATTAAATCAAATACATCTTTATTAGTTATATGACTCTCTGATTAGATAAATCCTAACACAAATGAACCACTGAAGGAGAAATTATCTGATTACTTGGGGTTAGTGACAATTTCCCCCCCCCCCCTCTTTTACCATTTATGTCCAGTAATGACGTCGTCCTTGCATGGCAATAACATTTACATCTCAAGGTCTTTACGTTAGTGGTTCGATGGAAAGGAACATTTAAGTGCAAGAGATTCAAATCAAATTGTTGTGCCACTTGGACAAAAACAATCGGGATAAGACTCTTAATGCCGCATTCTGTAATGGGTTGGTAAGTGTATGTTTTTGTTTGAAACAGGCCAATTTAATGTTTTTATCTTTTTTAAATGCTTCTCGGAAAAATCTCCCCCGACTGAAATTCAAAGTTTGGACCAGAAAATCGATATAATTTCCATTCTTTTGAAAAGTAAAATTTCTTTGACAAGTCATGTAATAAATGATCAATATCTCAATGTCCTCTAAGGAATTTTTCGATTGAGAAGGATAAGATATCGACGAAAGATATTTAGAATATTTTAGTTGCCATCCTTGTTTATTTGACCTTGCCACCAAGCCGTCTCATTGATCTAACGTGAATCGACTGGCACAATTTGAATATTCAAACACCATGTCATAACTTTTTGCCCGATGTTTGGCTTCCTCAACTCCTCGAGAAAGCTTCTTTGTAAGCGGTGTATAACAGCATTTGGAAAATAAATTGATGAACACGAATCGCTTCGACTACATAAATTGCATCTGATCAAACGGCCTACCCTGGAACATGTATTTCACTTGTTCTAACTTTACGGAGCATTCGTCTATTGTGATTTTAATTTGAGCCATATGAGACTGTCCTAAAAACATCTGTCACTCCGATGTTATGACTCATTGAAGATGATTCAAGAGCTCTACGTGTTGGCAATCACATTTTCCTTGCACATTCTCGAAACTATTGTGCGGATTCTTGCACGATTCCGAGAGCAAAAGAAATTGTCCATCCCAACAAATTTCTCCTTGCATGTGCCTGATTTTCTAGCCTGCCCCATAGGGAATGAACCGGGTGAATTTGCGGTTGCTTGAAACGTTTCAATCCAAACCATTCCAGTTCTCGGCACCTTTGTATTTGAAGTCCTTGTGGAAACGTCCAAATGCAGTTGGTTAAATGATGGTAGGGCATGTTGCAGTACAAGGTAGTACATGGAGGGCGGCAACGTACTTCCAAACTTCTGGCTAGTCCCGTTCAATCCCATTCAATCCCACACAACCAACTTCGCCATTCGATGGGTTGAGCCATTGAGTAGAAAAAACGTTTGCATGGACAGTGCTCAAAACCGATCGGTGAAGGAACAAGAGACCACCTCGTCGAACATCGTGGTAGTAGCACGAAAAAATATAATGCGCCATCTTTTGACAGTCATGATTAGAGCCGGCTAAAATTTGCATGTAAATATGGTCTCTATTGACAGCAATTTTGCATTAAAAATCACCTAAGTTTGCACGAAAATTTGCAGATAAACTTGTGAACACATAGGCACCGACTCCTTCTGGAGAGCTGTAAAGGCTATTTTTGTCTTCCAAAATCAAGCAATAGTCAATGAAAAGTAAATTTCTGTCACAATAACTCTCAGCACAATAATTTGAACCTACAATATCTGGGGAGAAGAGGCTAGCTATGGTACTGTATTGATAGATCATCTACTCTCCAGCTCCAATTTGCGAATTCTGGTTTGATCCCAGGCTAGTCATGTCAAGCTTCTTTGAAGTATTTGAATTATTGCATGAGTCGCTGCATTTACAACTTAAATGGGCAAACATGCGGTCATTCCTGAGAGTGAGGCAATAATTGATAAAGCGGGAATATCTCTCAACTGGGACACGTATCATCAGATGGGACGCTAAGTGAGAGACCTGCCATCGGACTTTTTAACAAACAAACAAACAAACAAACCTGGGAGTGGATTCTTGCAGTATTCAAACACCCTCTCAGACCAATCAGCTAGACCAGCATCTTGTACATGTATATTTAATATTGCATGATAAAAAGGTACCTGAGCTCCGCAACAGTATATTGATTATGTCACAGCGAAACTCTTACACAGCAATTTTGTTTTTAAGATGATGTTTCATTACATGTTAGAGATAAATTTACACTTTTTACAAGCTTCTTGAAAATGATAGCAGGCCAATTCTTTCTACATTTTACTCCACGGAAACATGTCAAGATGTGTCTGACTTTTAAAGGAGGAGAATGTTGCCCAAACAAAGTGCGTTCCAACCTTTAATATATAGTGTGTCTTCAAAAACTGCAATGATAAGAGAGACAAAGCCACTCAAAATGGATGGATGGCGGTAGTTGATATATCTGTAACCTATTTTGTACTTTCATGTCAAACAGATTTCTAGAAAAAACGAGGAAAACTTCCAATCTCACAATTTTCTCCCCAAAATTGACAGAAAATTATCTTAAAAGATCCCAAATTATAGAAATATTCATTTTTTTGTTCTGAAGTGGCTGAAATTGCACAATACATTACAGAAAATGTCAAATATTGATGAAGAGTTTGAAAAATTTGCAGATGCAATAATTTTGCAGAAAATTCTGCGTCATACAAGTCTTTTTTACACAATCGGGACAATTTGTAGGATGCAAGTTTTGGCCGGCCCTAGTCATGATAATTGGCAATGCTACGTTAAAGCAATTGCCAATGCCAATCAGTCATTTTCTGTTACTGCTGGAATCACTCTTGCACATTCAAGACGTTATTTATTCTTTTTCTGAATTGAAGCAAGTGCCATCAGTCCCAGAAGATACACATCAAGAATGCTTACAAATTATCTGTGATTTAGCAAAAACATTCCCATGAACTAGCAGTTTCATCGATAGTCTCAGAATAGACTACAATATTTTCTTGAGGTTCCTGCTGAATCATCGATGCAACAAAAATCAAAACGTTTGCGTTTATTGGAGCCGTATGTATAACCACTTACAGCCCGGTCCATTATCTAATGGTATCCTTACTCTTAAAAAAAATCACACTGTAGCTTAGCTTTTACGACAAGCTTGCTCAGCATTAGAGGGCAGATTTTTTCAGACTTCCTTTCTGTCCCGCTGTCTTATTTTTATTACTTAACTCTATATTCATATGATATCAACACCTACCTCGTCCCTTCGAATGTTTGAGGGAAGCAAATTGAACAATGATGGAGCCCAAGGAATTACGAAGAGAGTTGGACTTCATTGTTCTTATTATAGCCTAAAAAAATGACCCTAAACCTTGGTTGGAACAATCCTGATATTAACTCTATGAGCAACTTTAATATAGTTAGTCTAACAGCTTTGCCTTTGTCCTTTATTGACAATTTAGAAATTAATACCCTCGTTTCACAGGATTTTTTAAAGCCTTCGAGTCATTTTGGGCATTAAATCGAACCCACTGAGGCTCTTTGAAAGCGCAATATTATAGACAGGGTAAACTTTCCCGGCAAAAAGGTATGGAGAACATTCTGTTTCTTCAGAATACAACAAAGGTTGAATACTTTCGACAAGCTTCAATGCCAATTTTCATTTGTGAACCATGCAAAAAGGCCAGTTTTGCGGAAATCTAAACAAAAAAGGCTTTTTTTTTTGCAATTCATTTTTATGAACGCACTAACCTATTCATAATCAAAATATTTACCAACAAAACATGCAAAATTACACTAAGATAAGTATTTGGAACGTAAAACCTTATGCAAACAGTTACTGTTTTTTATTAAAATTGTCTACTGACTTCAATAGTCATCTACTGTGCTCACAATGAGCTACCCCAAAGTCTGGAAAGTCATGTTTAAAGGTCGAATTTGCTGATTTAGATACAAGATAATATTGGGCCATTTGGGAGCATCTTTAAATAGTCAGGCGTTTTTTGTTTAGATTTCCGCAAAACTGGCCTTTTTTGCATGGTTTACAAATGAAAATTGGCATTAAAGCTTGTCGAAAGTATTCAACCTTTGTTGTATTCTGAAGAAAGAAAATGTTCTCCATACCTTTTGGCCGGGAAAGTTTACCCTGTCTATAATATTGCGCTTTCATTTGTTTGCTGACTTCCTTACCGCTACTGAGAATGGAAGTCCCAGCAGTTCCAGACGAACTACTTTTTCATTTCACTTATCTTAAGATTCATTTATTATCCGATCGACAAACAAATTAGACTTGTTAGATTTGGCTAGCCCTTGAAATATGGTTGATCAGGACTTTTATCAAAAACTTGTCCAAAATCTGGCTTGAAAGATGCTACCGGATCAACAAGGCCTACGTATTCCCTCCGAATATTAGAGGGGAGCAAATTGAACAATGAAGGAGTCCGAGAAAGAAGAGGGGTGGACTTCATTCTTCTTACTATAACCTAGGGACCCTGGCTACTATAACCTAGATTCACGATGGCTTGAGGGTGCTCTCAAAACGAACGTTCAGTCCCTACGGCCGCTAAAATTGACCCTAAAACCTTGGTTGGAACAAGTCAACTTTAATACAATTATTCTACCAGCTATATTTTTTGGTTTATCACTTCATTTATCACTTTCTTTTGGAAAATATTTGCCAAGCAAGTGGAAACGTATCATAAGAAAAGAACTTCTTTTTTTATGGTTTGAACTAATTCATGTCTAGACTTGTATCAATCAAAGTAATTACCAAGTGATAAGATCGATTGTACATTTGTAAATATCATTCCCAATTACGGCAAACAATTCCTCAAAGAAAGAAATGAAACGACGTAGGTGTTTCATACTTTTTGGAATTTTGACCCTTGGAGGGAGGAGGACAAAAAATGGTAAAGTTATACATGACTACAAAGCATAGCAATGCGTAAGTGCGTAAGTAATGTCTCAAGCATGTTGAGCTAACAATTAATTTTCCTTATGCTTAAACCTCTGGCCAATTATTGGTAAAAGGCAATTATAATATTAGCAATAATCTATTTACAAAAACTGAAAAGACGTAATCTAGAATTGTCACTTGCAAAAGGCAACATATTCAAGCCGTTTTCCAACACCAAAACTCAAGAAATGACTAAAAGAGGACAAATTATTTACTATTCATTTCAGTGCTCTTGCGTTTTCAAAAAGAAAAACCCGCAAAATTATCAACCTTAAAAAGTTAACGTTTTGAGCCAAAAGGGCGAAAAATGTAAAAAAAAAAAAAAAACTAATTGCAAGTTATGGAGAAAAATCGAAAAAGTGGGAAAAATATGCCTTTGGCTGTATGGGACAACCCTACTGATGACTGATCTAATATGTGCTATAAACAATATTAATCTTCAAACATACTTAATTCTATCACTAATTGAAAAAAAACCTGCACTTTTTCGCTGTTTCGCCTGATAGGCTTCAAAATGTCTTACTATTCAGTTAGTTTTCTTGATTTAACCTCCAAAATCTCAAATTTCCCTTGATTGTTGTCTGAGAACAACATTGATTAGAAAACTTAAATAGGACAAGTTTGGAATACATGGGAGTGCACCCCAATTTAGATCAGTGTGGAATTGATCAAAATATTCCACGAATAAAAGATCGAAATGAAATTGTCATTTGCTTTTGAAATATCTCAATAGCATTTACTGAAATGTGATCAAATGCAATTACTTGGAAATTTAACTGCTCTTGTGGGGTTCAATTTTATGGCTATATTTAGGCCGTATCTTTAGGGCCAAAATGACATGCTTTGAAGTAATGGAACCCACTTATGCCACGATTCTGAACTAAATCACCAATGCCTTCAATTGGTGCAAATGTAACGTGGGAGGCAATTTTTTGTAAGGCAGTCATTTTTCTTTTGCTTGAAAGTAATTTGCAAAAATTTGTGTCAATTTCCTGGCCATTTTTTTTATTGAGAGAAAAATTCACGGCAGGAAAAATAATCAATCATATTTAAGTGTAACCGTTATGGAAATAACTGACTACTATCCACCTTGTCAACAAGAAGGGACTTGGCCAATTTTTCCAAGTTTCAATACTACCAAATGGATTAAAATCATGATTTTCGTTTATTCAGTATACGAAAAAGACCGAAGTCTGTAATCAAGAAACGGAAACAATCAGAAGTTAGAATTCGAGGTTGAGTGTTTTTCAACTCTGAAACTAACATCCCTTGTATTCATTTATTTGTCCATGCTTATGTCATAGGTATTAAAACGTAAAAAGCCATCGCTCATCATAAACTATCGTTTTGAAAACATATAGCATTTGTCAAGAGATCGATTCAACATTTTTGTGGCTCAACTTCGATAATCATTTGTTTTCCCAGCTATGGCCATCATCACCTGGCAAAGTCCCGGGCACAAGATAATTTTTTCCTGGACCAAATTCATATAGAGATGTCGTCAAAGGGCGCGACGATCGTACTCAACCTAGCTATAGGGGCGTAAGTACTGACGTACCCTAGTGCCCTAACGTAACCTAGTCCATTGTAATATAAAGAGTACGTTTATGAGAAGCGCCATTTAACTCTTTCACGGTGAAGCCAATGGTAGTTTTCAAAAGGGCGAGAAAAGAATACATACATATCTGGCATATTTGGGACCCTTTTGGCATGCAAAAAAAACATTTGGCATGCTTTTTTAGGATAGGGGATCTCCTTCCCCAGTTCTAATTCGGTTTCCGGAGAAGCCGCTCATCCACCACGGCAGCCACTCTCCTCTATGAAATTGTGCATTCCAACATCAGCAACAAGAGGAGAGTGTATGGATGCTTTGTGGATTTCTCCAAAGCATTCGACAGGGTGGACCGAACGCGGTTATTCCTCAAACTCCAACTGTGGGGAGTTCCGCGTTCAATCTGTGTCCTGCTGTCCAACATCTATGCGGGACTCAGATGCTCCATTCGTTCTGGTGAGGACCTATCCCCCTGCTACTTCACTTCCATTGGCCTTCCGCAGGGGGATCCACTATCGCCAATTCTTTTCAATCTTTATGTATCCGACCTGCCTGAAGCCCTCACTCACCAAGGCCCCACCATCAACCATTTTCCTATTCAATATATTCAATATGCAGACGACCTGGTTCTCTTGGCTAATTCAGCCGTGGAATTGCAAAATGCCATCAATGCACTCCACGGTTATTGCCAAGAGAACGGCCTTCAAGTCAACACCATCAAGACGAAGGCCATGGTTTTCCATAAAGGTCGTCTGCCTCCCACCTCCTTCCATATTAATAAGAGTCCGATTGAAATCGTCAATAGTTTTAACTATGTCGGTTTCACCTTCTCCACCCAACTCTCATTCACCAATCACCTCAAATCCACAATAACTAAGGCCAGGGCCAGGATCGGATACATATGCAATAGACTTCCCATGAAGAATCTTCCCCTCCCAATAGTCCTTCAACTCTTCCGGATCTACGTCACCCCAATTTTTCTCTACGGCCTACACCTTTGGCTTCCCAACTCCGCCCAATCCGCCCTCAAATCCGCCGATGCCACCTACACCAAGTTCCTCAAGCGATACCTCTGCGTGCCCCAATATGCCAACAATGCATGGACACATTTTCTATGTGAAACCGAGCCCCTCACCATCGGGCTGGCAAGGTTAGTGTCCAACAGTGTTGGGAACCTGACCTTTCCGGAGGTGATGTCTGGACACAAGTTGTCCTTCCCGGTCAAGGACTTGCTAACACCTTATTGTCCTTGGCCCGACATCCCTTCGGAGTATTGGCGGTCACGCACCTTTGTCCGGCTCCCGGCCAAATGCCATCAGCGACGGGAGTTGACAAAGGATCTGTTCAATCTGGCCCATGCACTCTATTGCAATAACCAAGATTTTCATCACTTACCTCTACCTACCTGTCTTTGTACTATCTGTAACTCACCTCTTACCTTTTTTCATGTGCATTGAACCAATTCTAGTCATACTCATTGTGATATCACTTTCTAGTCATCTATTTTATTGCCTTTACCTTCTTGACATTTTTCTTGTTTTATCAACAAATCTTTGTATAATGTATATACAACAGGTTTTATTCTACAGCTATTTTTACGCCATGACATGACCAAGAGACGCAATAAAGAATTATTATTATTGCCAACCCGCACACTAAACTCTTGGCGCAACATCAGAATACTGTTTGCTTGAACTAGAGACGAAAGTTACTTTCGAACTGAATTAATAGACAAATGAGTCTAGGTCCGGTGCAGGTTGGCTGTAATTAGAGGGTCAGTAACTGTAATGTTTGTCTTCTTGCAAATGTTCAAAATCAGGGTTGCTGCACTTCATTTTTCTTGAATTGCCTTCACTTAGCTTGCCGTTTGTTATTTCTTTCTGGCATATTTCAGTTTCTATCTGGCATGTTTTGGGAGGTAATCTGGCATGTCTGGAGTCCTGAGACCCGGTAGCACTGATAATTAGCATGGACCGCACATGTCTTAAGCCATCCACGGGCTAAGCTCAAGATCCTCTGGAGTGTGGTCTGTGGAGCCCAACATGCAGGACCCCGTGGACTTGATGGCGGTGTTGGGGCCACCCCCGATCTTAGCCTCCTTAGAGGAACGCCTCGAATCGTATCTACTCAGTCCAGAGGACCTGCCCATCCACGCCGATCATGGGGACGAGATACCCACCCAGTTGGCTTTTTGGGACCGCATTCCCCAACCCGAACGCGTCCTCCACCTCGACACCGCCCCCATAGCGACCACCCTCAAAGTCCAACGCGACTTGGCCACGGGTAAGATGAAGGATCTGGGACTCGATTTCAACGAGTATGGCTTTTTTCCATTGTTCCCTGAAATATCAGATGAACTGTCAGAATTTCTCGCTCAATAGGTGATATCCTCGGCTTTCAAGAGGTCAACCAACCGGGTTGCGGGTCGACGGCCAAGAATTCAACGTCCTTGACGCGAGCCCCTGGGGCTAAAATGGAGTCTTTCATGGGTAGTTCCACCAATTACCCATTTTGGCCGGGGGGATTCGATCAACCCGAATTGAGTGGCTCACTTTTGGCCGCGGGAGCCACTGATCCGATTTGGGATGATGTCACGCAGTATGCCACCTGTCCACCCGGATTCGCTCGGGGCATTAATTTTGACCCTTTGGTTGAACCGGCTACGGCCATGGCGGCTCGCGGTCCCGTCAGTGAAATGGTGGATCTGGCCTCCATGCTCACCTTGGACGACCAATCGGGTCTCTTCGAGGCCAGCCAGACGTCAGCCCCGGTTGAGACGGCGTTGGGGTCACTCAAGGCTAGTATTCCCTCTCAGGACGGGTTTTGGCCGGATGATACGGGTGTGCCCGTATTGACCATTAGTAAAGGCCCGAGCACGTCGAGTGGGCTGAGTGCCACGGAATGGGCGGAAATCGTGGATGTGACCCAGCCCATGACTGACTTCCATCAGAAAGTCCCGCAAATGGCTTTCACTTGGCCGTTCGAATTAGATACGTTTCAGAAGCAAGCGGTTCTCCGATTGGAGTCCGCCTTGGCCGTACAGCTCACTTGGCCGTTCGAATTAGATACGTTTCAGAAGCAAGCGGTTCTCCGATTGGAGCAGAATGAGTCCGTATTTGTGGCCGCCCATACGTCGGCGGGCAAGACCGTGGTGGCCGAATATGCTATTGCGCTCTCCCAGAAGCACATGACGCGCACCATTTACACGTCACCGATCAAGGCCTTGTCGAATCAAAAGTTCCGTGATTTTAAAGATACCTTTCAGGATGTGGGATTGGTGACGGGGGACATTCAAATCAATCCCACAGCTACGTGCCTCATTATGACTACGGAGATCCTCCGGTCCATGTTGTATAATGGCAGTGACATCATTCGTGATTTGGAGTATGTGATATTTGACGAAGTGCACTACATTAACGATGCCGAGCGAGGAGTGGTTTGGGAAGAAGTTCTTATTCTTCTACCGAATCATGTGAATATCATCATGCTAAGTGCCACGGTTCCCAATACCCTTGTGTTTGCAGATTGGGTGGGAAGGACGAAGAAGAAGAAGATATACGTCATCAGCACCTTGAAGCGTCCAGTGCCTTTGGAGCATTTCCTCTATACTGGATCCAACGCCAAATCTCGGGACGAAATGTTTCTTCTTCAGAACGCCCAGGGGCAGTTCCTTCAAGAGGGATACAATAAGGCTTACCGAGTGAAAAAAGACCGCGAGAGCAAAGGTAAGGCCTCTACGGGTGCTAAAGGGGTTCGAGACCGCGTTGGTCCTCAACAAGAAAAGAACATTTGGCTGACCCTGATCGACCATCTTCAGAGGAAGGATAAACTCCCTGTGGTGTCATTTACCCTCTCAAGAAATCGCTGCGACCAAAACGCGGCTCTTCTTACCAGTATGGATCTAACCACCGCTGTCGAGAAGTCCGACATTCATCACTTCATCCACAAATGCGTCTCCAGACTCAAAGGTTCGGATCGTAAATTGCCTCAAGTCCTGCAGTTGACCGAGTTGCTGAAGCGAGGCATTGGTATTCATCATAGTGGAATTCTCCCGATTCTGAAAGAAGTCGTTGAAATGTTGTTCCAACGTGGGTGGGTCAAATTGCTCTTTGCCACAGAAACGTTTGCCATGGGGATCAATATGCCGGCTCGAACGGTCGTCTTTGACAATATCAAAAAGCACGATGGCAAGAACTTTCGCACTCTCTTACCCGCAGAGTATATCCAAATGGCGGGTCGTGCGGGTCGCAGGGGGCTTGACAGTACAGGAACCGTTATCATTTTAGTGAAGAACGAACTCCACGACATGGCCCAATTGCACGGTATGATGCAGGGAAAACCCACTCAACTGGAATCCAAGTTCAGGCTCACGTATTCAATGATCCTTAATCTGTTGCGGGTGGAACAACTCAGGGTTGAAGATATGATGAAACGCTCGTTTTCAGAAATCAACAATGAGAAAAAGAAGAACTCTTACAAGGACCGAGTGCGGGAACTTGAAGTCGAGATCGCCAATCAACAAGATCTCCAAGGACCTCTGTATGAGGAAATCAAGTCATTTTATCGTCAGGCAGCCGAGTTCTTTCAGATCCGTGACCAAGTTTGGCCTTTGGTTCTGAGTCATCCCACAGCCATAAAGTTGATCAGTGCAGGACGAGTGGTGGTCCTAAATATTGGGAACCGAGTGAACACATTTGGTATGATCCTTGGCACCGACAAGAAGTCGCTGAGGAAGACTTACTCGGTTTTGATCCAGGGAGAGATTAGGTGTGACGGCATTGAGAAGGAGGCCGACCTAAATCGATTCCTCAGTCTAGGTTATGATTATTCAACTGATGTGATCCAAGGTGACGAGCACTCGATCTTGGAGGTGAATGATGATGATATTATCGATATAACTACCAAATCGATGAAGATCGATGCTGATAAGATCCTCGAAAGTGTCAAGCGTCGACAAATCCCAAGATTCAAGAACGATCCTCCAGGTCAATCCGTTATTCTTGCAATAACAGAGTTGAAGAAATATGCCGACCTCGTTCGTGAGACTAACACCGAGATGGTAAATCTGATTCGAGATCTTAAGATCCAAGACATGGATCTGGTCACCGATCTCCAGAAGATGCAAAGCATTCGTGACAATGTGTCGAATATGTCCTGTACGTCCATGCTGGATTTCAAGAATCAATTCACAATGGTCTACCAACAAATGAAGCTTCAAGCAGAATTAGAGCACACCCAATTTCTTATGTCTGAGAACAGCTTAACCTTCCTACCTGACTACCATAAACGCATTGAAGTGCTCCGAAGCCTCCGTTATATCGATGACAACAACACGGTTCAATTGAAAGGCCGAGTGGCGTGTGAAATGGGCAGTCATGAGCTGATGATGACCGAGCTAATATTGGACAACTTCTTGAGAGATCGCCATCCCGCCGAAATTGCAGCCTTACTCTCTTGCATGGTGTTCCAGCAAAAGAATTGCAGTGCTCCAGAACTGACCGAATCTTTACAAAAGGGCGTGGAGGACATCAAATTGTGTGCCACGAGGATTGGCCAAGTACAAAAGGACTGTGGTATGGAGCAGGCCGTCCAGGATTATGTCGAGCAATTCAACTTTGGTTTGGTGGAAGTGGTTTATGAATGGGCCCGTGGCATGCCCTTCTCTGAGATCACTCGTCTAACGGATGTTCAAGAAGGCGTGATTGTTCGAACCATTCAAAGGTTAGACGAGACTCTTCGAGACGTGAAGGATGCTGCCAGAGTGATTGGAGAGCCTGTGCTTTACCAAAAGATGGATGAATCATCGAATATCGTGAAAAGAGACATTGTTTTTGCCGCTTCCTTGTATACACAATAATAAAAAAGAAATATTTTCGCATCCAATTACCTGATTTGACATCCTTCCGATTACTCATTCACTCCATTCATTGAATCGAGCCATTTCAATTTGTACCATGCACAATTGTCTTTGTTTTCACTGCGATGATTAAAAAAAGACAAAGAATACTCGATGCCTGAGAACACAGATCGGCATTCTCCCTCGGCAAGTCGACTTTCAAGTTTCACTCCAATCTCCGAATCGAGCTCGAGCGTTCGGTTAAATTAGTGGTTTCGCGGCGCTTTACAATCGATGTGAATCCTCACTGACCATGGCGACCTTGGTGACGAGTTTTCCCATTTTCAACGTTCGACAAACCAATTGCTCGAGTTTCAAATTATTGAATGGTCCTTGGAATACGTTTGATATGGTGGCCGCGTTCGTTTCCCGGTTCAAGTTTGGCCAATTTGTCCGCAGAGGGATGCGGATTGTGCTTCAACTAGGTATTCCATCTCCTACATTCCTTCCAATCAAAAGTCTCAAACCATTTCGTAAAAAAAAGTTGCATAAGACCATGATAAATGTATTTCCATTGATTAAGTGCCTCAGTATTTCTTTCATTCCTGCGGCTGATTATTTACAATTTAAGAATTACACTTGCTGACATTGTTGCATTTTCTTCGGGGAACAACTAATCATACTAATCATGAATCCATCTTCAGTGGCATTTCGCTCAATGTCCTCACTCGGTGGTTGTTGTTCTAAGGCTGAATTATCAGTCGGATCACCAGATGAAATGCGGTCCACGCAAGTTAAGCAAACAATCAAACCCAATTTCAGGAACACACTCACGAGAAAGATCTCAAAGATCGTCATGGGTGCAGAGAAGAATATCCACGGGATCGCCGATGGTCCATTCAATTGATGCTGATGGAAAAGTACGAATTCACAGATGCATTGTCAAGTGTTTATCTTCATCCGGTTTTGGTCTTGTACATAGATGATGACTCAGCTGACTGTTTGGTCTTACCAGCTCGCTCTCTCTTTCTAGCCCTCCCTTGCTTCCTTCTTCCTTTCTGAAAAGGATCACAATGGCTTCTTGTTCCATCTTCCATCTTCCAGGAACCTACCTTTCTCTTTCAGCCTCGTAAAGTAATCGTAACCTTATCGTAAACTCTTGTTGTTTCTTAACAGTAACTTTGTTCCTCGTTGAAAACAAGCTTTAGGTTCGTATTGATGGCAGATTCACAAAGTATGTTGCGACATTTTTACCCATCATCTTGTATCATTTCTTCATATTGTTTGAGAATCATTTCCAACGAAATGGTGGAAAATTCCACCTATCCAAACAAGATTAGGAGCCGAGGAAGTTTCGAGAGTGATTTCACCTGAGGCACTTCGCTTTATTCCACTAAAAGTGCAATCTTACTGCCTATCATCAAGTGTACTTGCTATGGCGTACTTCCTATTCGATCAGTTGGTTTTTCTCTATCGAAGACATTTCTTTAGCAAAATATCGCTTACTGAGAGAAAAATCAGTGGCTTGTTTTTTTCATCTTTTTGGTGAAATATTTCTTTCTCAATTTGTATTCCCTGGTTTCTAAATCCGCTTGGTGAATCATCTTTTCTCTTTTAAAAAGAGCATCATACATTTCAATGGAAAACATGTCTTTTGCCTGGTTGCCTTGGACTTTTGCACTGGTTTTCCTTCTGATCCCGAGAATCGTTTTTAGCCTTGGCCTGACTTTCTCACACCCAATCCTTAGAACGTAATACGGTTATGTCACCAGGAAAAGGAATGGGAAAATAGAGTCAACAAAAACTGAACGAGCAGAAAATTGTAACTTCAAGAGGGGTGGACCGTCATTCTAACAGGACTTTAGGCGGCCTTCATTTGTTGTTCAATTTGAAATGAGTTTCATGCATGCATGATGGGCTAAAATCATCGTGATCCGTTCATTTCTTTAGTGCACCAATTAGTGGCAATTGAATTATATTTCGTTTGAAAGTCTGCCAAGAAATACTAAAAACCGAGTTAACTTAGTCGTTCGGGAGAATTTAAGGAAAAAGCTATTTACAAAAAAAACTGAGATTAATGCTGAGCTTTAATCCCAGAACGTTTCTAGTGAAAGATACAGCTCAAAAATGAGATTGATCATAAATGTAGTTAATGTGACAATTATCCTGAATGAATATCCAATCCATATCCAATTCAAAGACCTAAATCATCCTTTTTCAGTCACCGCATCTTCGGCGGATGAGGTTTTTCTTTGTTCTCTTTCTGTTAACGGTCTCAGCTTTGAAAAAGACAGTGTAATATGTTTTATTCGGTCGAGTAAAAACAACATGCTAACTTTTTAATGGCAACAAAAACAAAGTGTACGTCATAGTGTTGAGTACAACTTTCAAGGGTAGGGAACAAAAGGTAGTGTTGTATCTGAGTTGGGTGGTACACGACACATAAATGACCAAACATTTCGTTTTGGAACAGGAACGAGCTGAACGACAATCAAGTGAAACGCACGTATAACAACTTGCTCAGTGAAGAACAAAATCCACTAGATATCCATTCATCCCTTTTATCCTCGCATCCTCGTCCTATCGCACAGCCTCATAATATCAATGGCTTTGGAGTAACATCTGAGCGATTAGATGAGTCGATCCACGTTACTGGACCAATGGATCTCTCCGAATTCTCGATTGGTATCGCCTTCCACGCCTCCTCCTGAAAAGGAGCCTGATTTATCAGGGCGATTTATGGGACCACCCGCCTGGGAACTGTTTTCCGACACGGAATCATCCTCAACTAGGAATCGGAAAGACCCTGTGGAGGTCGTAAGGCCATTCTCAGTCTCAGAGATAGATGATCCTTTGGTTTTGGAAATCGAGCCCATTCTCCGACCGGCTTTGTTCAGGTTGAATGTTCCCTGAGTGAATCGATTGGATCCAATGGCGTACGAGCTGTGTTTTTTGAAGTTGGCTCGAACTGATGAGGATGTGGACAGATTGTTGCGACTCGAGTGCACTGCGTTTGGCAGTGGGAATCCCGGCTCTGGATCCCGCAGCAAATTTGGATCTGCGCGGAGTGTGTCAAATGACGAGAGTGAGCCTGTCTCGTTAGTAGGCGAATGATTCTCGGGTTCCAGATTGGCTTCCAAGTCTTTGACAGTGTTGACAGACAAGGCATTCTTGGGCGCTAGATTGCCTTCTCCGGCCTCTCGGTCTCTTTTTCCCTCGCTTTCTCCACCTTCAGTTCCACTCTCCAAGTTTTCCAAATAAACGGACGTCGGGAAAACCATGTTTGACTTGCGGTCCAGTGTCTGAATATGGTGCTTGCCGTTGAACCATGGGCCTAGTTTCATGCCTGAGAGGTCCTCGGAGCTGGTCGTGGCTTCGTCCACCGAGTCTGCGTAATTGTTGTGACCTGACGACGTGACGCTCTCTCCCTCATCATTTCCTGGAGATGCTCTCAGTAACTTGATATGTCGCTTCCTTCTACCATCGTCCAATCGGTAATGAGTTTCGGACTTGTAACCAATGGAGATGGCCACCACAATCAAGCAGAGAATGGACAGACCACAGCACACACCGATCAGAATGTAGGCAAGTTTTTCGGGATTCATAGCATTCTCGACCTCTTGTTCTTGGGATTTTCTCAATATGGCAAATGGAGCGGATTCCAGATCGTTCTCGGAAGGAAGACCATTCTTTGCAAATCTGTCATTTCTGGTTAAACTCGAGGTTGTTGTATGAAATCCATTCGACATGGATGAGGCTGAATTGGGTAGGAGGGTCTCCACATCATTGTAAAGAGAGTCGTAGTCCTCTTTGGATTCGCCCACACTGTCGAGAACAGCTTGAGGGATATCAAGGCCCAGCAAGGTTGGAGGGTCTTCTTTGAGGGGCAAAACAACATCATATTTGGCCTTTTGCTCCTCGCTGAGGTTATTGACGTCTTCGTAGTAGTATTGGTATTCTTGGCTAATGGGATCCAAGTGCTCATGATCCGATTGTAAACTGTCGGGGAAGCTTTTTATATCGTCGTTCATTTCCCGCTGATCATTGTTTGCCAAATGCTCGAGGCTGCTAACACCATCTTTCTCGACTGGGCTTATCTCCGGTGCCTCGGTTGGCATGGATGTGTTTTCAACATTTTCCTTTGGTGGGAAACCCGTTGAAATTTCTTCACTCTCAACTGAGCTCGAACTATTTTCAGATCCGTTGTTTGGTGATGTAATTGATTGCAATAAAGTTATCGGAGAAATCTCGGATGACGGGAGCTTTTCCTCTTCGATGAGAGCAACAGCTTCTTCCGGACTGACTTCAGCCAAGGGAAGCGGATAGTCTTCAAGTGCATACTCCTCAATATCTAGAGGAATGATCGGGCTGGGTAGGCTTTCTTCTACACCGTCGTAAACGTACTCATATTCGTACAGCTCGTTGGATTCAATCTTTTCTTCTTCAATTGGAGATGGAATGGATCTGGTTGGCTGCGTTGATGTGCTTGTGACGATGATTGGTTGTGGAGTTGAGGGGGCAAGGGTTGTAGGGGGCAATGTGCTACGCCTTTTATTGGCAGGCACAAATGGGTCGTAAACAGACCCGGAGTTAAATTTGGACTCAAACGCCGAAGGATCTTGACTCTCAGTAATGAGATTTGTCTGCTTTTTGTCTTTAGCCAGGTTTGGAAGATTTCCCCCCTTCAATTTGCTTCGATCCACTTCGACCTCATCGAGGAAGATTGTCTTTGTGGTGGGCACACCAGATTCTGTCGAATCCCCTTGATTGTGGGAGAAAACCTCTTCAATTTCAAGTTGTTGTGTCTGGTGACGATTGGGCGTTTGTTTCACCTCGACCTCCAATCGTTGAGGGTGGGAATTGGCCTTGGACCCTTCAAATTGACCCTGAAGAGCGGGAGCATGCGTCCCAAAAGTCATATTTATCAGGGGTTTCCGCCTCTGTGGAGGTGTAGGTTGATGGCTTTGCTCATTGAAATCGACAGGGTTCTGTGGGACAGCAACAGGGAAATATGATTGAGTCGTGGTGTGGGGTAGTGGTGCAAAGGTGGACGTGGATATCATGTGAGTTCTTGGCGCATGGAGGTCGAAGCCAGGATATGCAAATCCTGGATTAGGAGTCGAAATGGCCGCTCGTGGCCATTGTGTTTCCCGTCTGGGAGTTTTTGCCGAAATTGCCGGACTCTGATTGACCATATCGTCTGCTTCGTGATCTACCTCCTGGTCCTCGTTTTCATCTTCGTAATAGTAGTAAGCATCGTCGTTTTCTCCCTCTCTTCCTTTATAGGTAAATTCCTTTAGTTCCGACTCTGGATTGTCTGTGATATCTTCTACAGTTGGCAAGGTCTCGATGACTCCAGTGTTAGTCGTTTGGTTATCAACGTGATTGGTTTCATCAGGAACGGTTGGCGTAAAAAACGTCACGTTGTAAACATAATGGACGTCATCGACGCTCGAGCTCGTCGATATTCCATTGTTAATTTCATCTCCATTGGTTTTGGTAGCGAGGTCATTTTCGTTGCCATTTGGGATGGCTTGTGACCCCCAAGGTGGACTTCCATCCTGATCATCAACATCTACCAGATTGGACAATTTGCTGGACGCGTGTTGTTCGCTGTTGACAAATGGTACTCGTTGAGGTGGAACTTGGCTTGCTTCAAAAAGGTTCGAGTCAAAGTTAGTCTCCGTGGAGGCAAATGCATCGTTTTGACTAAACAGCGTGTACTCTCGTCTGGGGGGTTTTGTGGTAATGATCTGACGCAGAGGCCTTCGAGTGGAGGGGAATTCTTGACCTTGAGCACCCACCTGATGAAGAAGACTGGTTGGGCGGGGCCGGGCTAGATTCTTCATGCGAATTTGATTCTTGTAAGGCGATTGGGCTTTGTTGAAAGCAATCTTTTGCTCCCTGGGTAAATTGGGACGAGGGGGCCAATACTCTCGTCTCACCTCGGGTGCGGGCAATGGTAAAGCTGGATTCGCTGGATTTGTTCTGGGACGAGGTGTGAAGGGAGGTGAGGGATGTTGGAGTTTTCCAGGAAAGTACCCAGGACCATCAGGATCTTTTCGAGGAACCAAAGATGGGTAGGGGCCGTTGACCCTTGGAAACGGGGGTTTCTCGTTAAATTGCCCGAGAAAGAACTCGTTTTGATGTTCCTCACCGGACGGAAATGGGAAGGTGGAAGGTGCCGTTGAACTTCGTCTATCGCCTGGCACGGGTTTGGCTCTCCTTGGAAATGGCCTCTTATTTGGAGGTTGTCGTCGGCTAGGTCGTTCACGACCTGGAAATGGGGGTCGATTACGCCTGAGATTGCGCCGGAAACCATTTCCTCCTCGTCGCCGATCCACTGGTACATCTTCCACTTTTCCTGGCTTTAGTTTACCCCTAAGATTTAGATTCGGTTTTAGATTCTCAGGCCCAAACGAAAATCCTCCAGACACCACAAAGTCGCGTTCCTCGTCATTGGAGCCGAATTTCGAGCTTAAAAACGATGGCGCTGTTTTGGCAGTGACAAGACGACCGGCATTGTTGGGCTTTATGCCAAAAGGGAATTCATCGTTTTTTCTTCCGTCCAACTCTTGGACCACCCTCTGGTTCAAAATGGGCACAGACTGAGTAAAATGCTTCAGTTCCTCCTCTAAAGTGTGTCCTTGAGTCAGAGGAGAGGCCGTTGGCAAGGGCGATGATGCATATTGTCGCCCTAAAGTGGCGCTAGTCGTTCGTGGAGTTGAGTTGATCTCTCGTTTAAAGGGATCAGTGAAGCCTTGAAGGTTAGCACTTTGCAATTCAAACGTTGCTGCCTCTCCGCCAAAGTTGTGCTCGTCCATTTGTCCACATAAGGCCTCCAAAAGTATGATCATCTGCTTATTCGAGTCTTCGAGGTTATCGCGCCTTGATACAGGGATATGATAGACACGAACCAGTTCCCATAACTTTTCATAGAGTTGCGATTTGCCCTCACTCCGATCGTGGAGTTCCAAAGTGGTTTCGGCGGCGTCTTGGCAAAAACTTTCTAGATCTGGTGTGGGTGCCATGAATTCGGCTCGCGTGGTCGTTGTTGACCCCTCATTATCTGGACTATCAAATGAAGGCATATCCATGGATGAGCTCCCATCAATGAAGGCGCTACCAATACGCTTGCGAATGTCGTAACTCGGTTCGTGTTGCTGGCCAGCAGCCTCGCCTTGGAAGGACAGGAAGGTTTTGTCATCTTGCTCCATTTTGAAGTCATTATGCATGTCCATAATAGGCCTGCTAGCCATGGCTGACAAAGGCGGTCGTGCTAGTGGCTCGGCTTTGGCTTCTGCAACAACTTCAGGTTGACGCTTGTTCAAGTTCTTCTTTTCCATGTTCATTTGATCATTTTGCTTGATCACCTGAGCGTAACCGGAGCTAACAGCAAGGCTACTGAAACTGGGAGTTTTTGCACCAAAGAACACAGAAGGGGCGTCGTCATTGCCTTTGTGAGTAGGAAAAGGTGAGAATGATTCGGACCTTTCACGAAAAAAATCCATTTTCTTGACCTTATGACCGTTGGAGGGACTTGTGGGAACAACGGTTGACGCCCCAACGTCGGTATTTCGACTAACGGTGGCATAGGGCTTGGTCGAATGGGTGGAGCCGATATTCACTGACGATCTGGTCTCCGACTTTGGAATGTTGAAACCGGGGAAGAACGAGCCAATGAACGAACTAAACAATGAGGAGGGCTTTCCATTGCCAGAGAGCGATTTCGGTTCAAATACTCCGGAATCATTAAGAGTCTGGTCGAATTGCGGATGGTTCCGATTTTCCATTGGTAGAACCTGTCGTTTGGTTGGAGCCAACATTTCACTGTTTTCGTTCATTGATTCATGAACGCTAGAATCTTTCCATTGGTTGGACACCACGCTAGACAAAGATTCAGTGGTCTCGGAGCCAGGTGGACTTTTGATTGTGGTCATGGCGTTGGTTGTTGAAGACCATGGTGCAGACACACGTTTGGACACGAAGTCGTGGAAAAGTGCCGGGCTTCTTGGGACGATATCTTCCTCCAAGTTGGGAACATCTTTTCGGGCCGTTCGTTGAGGTTCAGTCCATTGATTCAATAGGCCTTTATAGCTATTTAGCCATTGGTTGGCCTTTTCCGCCACATCGTCTGATGAATTATCTGGCCAATCTCGAGCTTGAGATGTTTCATCGGGAACCTGGGCTCGCTGTATCCTTGAGGGTCCGTCTCTTGTGTTTTGAGCATGGCATAGAGCTAATACTAGATACATTAGCAAAATTGAGGTAAAACGTGGAGCTTCCATGATCAAATTGGACAACCACTGGGATGCTCTGGATGTTTTGCAGTTGTCTCTAGCACGTTTGTAACTGTTTGCAGGTACGCTATAGTTGATGGTGAGAGCACCAGAAACTTGGAGAATTTGTGCTGGCGGATCTTTGGTTCACGAGATTTTCATGCCCTGTTCTTCAGGCATGATTTTTTTTTCTTTTCCTCAAGTTAAGATGACGATGATAATGATGACGAAGCGTCCAAGTCAGTCATGCAATCTGGAAGCAACAAAATTCGGCTTCGTTAGTTGGAAAATTGAACTTAATGGGACTTGTGCACGTATGTATCGTTCGAAGTTGCGACACTGAGGCATTCTTTGTTCGGCCTTCCTGTTGCTTCTAATTTGAGGCGAGGTTTCAGGTTCTTAACTCAATTAAAGAAATGCACTCTGGAGAAAAAAGTTGTCATACCAACCTATCAAATGGTTGGTTTCTACCTACAAAAAGAGCAAATTGACAAATTTGAATATAGTCTCGATCTTAATTTGAAATTGAAGATATCTTTTGTTAAAACAACAACAAGAAATAAGATTTATTGAGCCTCAGCAACGAAACATTTGTTGAAGAACAGGATGTAAAAAGTCAGCAAGTCAGTTAATTCACCACTTGCTATCTTATGACTGGGGAATCTTTCGTTCTCACCCCCCTAAAAAGTCTGGCTTTTCTTCTCGAGGCTCTGATTATAGTCGTTAAACCCGTATTTCCCAAATCTACACACTTCTGATAAACTTTGCTCTAAATTTGGCTCTTTGGTTAATCCGGATTTGGCGGGGAAACCACGACAGACACGTGGTTGGTGCGGGAGAAGAAGAGGAAGCCAAAAGACGGTATTAAGCTTGTCGTCATCTCTTTACCATACGCCAGTGGCATTAACTCGCTCCTTCTTTACCATTCCTTACCCACAGATGAGGCAGGTATTGTGATGGCCTTTATTTATTTAAGCAAGATCTTCCACATTTAAAGCATCTTACATATTAAGGGACAAGCAAACCATTCAGGTTAGGACTTGTTCTAAGTTCCATGTGAAATGGTATCCTATAGGATATTGATCGTGCTTCCATATCATAAGTCGCAATTCAGTCATTTTCCAGTTAAGGCATGAAAGTCATGGATATGCAATAAAGCAAAAAGTCGTCGACTCATTATGCGGCATGAGTTAGTCTAGACTTCTCAGGACAAAACTGATATTGATCTTCTAAGAATAGCTTTGATTAACTTTATTTAATTGAATCACGCGGCAAAAGTAGTAAGTTTATAGACTTCCTCATTACTGCTTTGAATCTAGCAAAGGCGCCAACAGAAATCTTGTTTCAGTGCTCGAGCAGAAAGATCTTCTTACAATCGATATTTAAAGAACGATAAGTGTTCAATTTATCAGCCAAGCTTTCGCCACTTCCATTGGATCAATTAATCTCAGATTACGATTGTCTCAAATTCTAGTTTGTCCACCAAACACAAAGCCAATCTTGGCAATTGTTCCTCAAAACTCACGGTCAATCCTAGTATATGTGCACAAGTTCAAAGCATGAGTTTCTTCTACTGATAATTGATTTACAAACTATATACGTATACTCAAAGCATTGATCGACATACGTAATGATGTACTTTGCAAACAGTAGCTTCTCTAGGCTCGTTTCTACCCAGAATGGCGGAATTCCATTTCCCACGCGATCAAAGAGAAATTTCCAAAAGCACGTACACCTTTGTACTGAAACAGCCCGGACGGTCGTGTTCAGAATCGTAGACGACGGCAAGTTCGACGAGGAGACTTGACGAGGTTAAACAGACCCTTGATACAGTTCGAAATTGAGCAAGAATTCTCTGTCCAATGCATGGTTGCACGGTTCAAATATGTGAGTAGCTTTGCGAATCGCATGAGTCTCATTGCAATTTTCACTCACTCTTTCCTTCAGTGTCTCTTATTTAGTTTATATCAGTTTATATTAGATCTTGGTTAGGGAATTATTTCGGATATTATACATTATGGACATAAAAAGGCTTCAATGAGAGCAAATGCGGCAGCGGAAGAGGAAACGCGGTGTATGCAATTTTTGATTATGAGTTCGCTTCGCTTGTACTTGGTTTTAATTTGGTATGGTGTTCAACTATATCCGTTATTACGAATATCAAGAACTGAGCACCGTTGGGGGATGATTGACATAGTTTGCAATAAAATGGACAATCCAGACTCTTGATATGCCTGGATTTGAAATAAGCGGTATTTCCGAGCTCAACTCAAGCCCTAGACCAAATGTTATGAAACTGTAATTGAACCAAGTTAATGAAGCAAGTACTTGCTCACTTGTCTTGTCATTGTTCAAGCGTGACATTTTGTATCGTATTTACTTTTTTCTGATCAATGTCTCATTATGGATTCTATCATTACAACTGACATTATTGTCCACTACTTAGGTTCAATGTATGGATTTTATCGAGATGAACTTGGAATTTCGACCAGGGGTTACCAAGTATAATCTACATTACTAAATTCGAATCATCAACTATGTGCAATATTATTATCCGGAATTGGTCGAAGCAACAAAATTGCTCGTGCGGTTTTCCATGTTTATGGGAGTTGATCAATGAATGATGATGGTGATTTGATGTGCCTCTCCCGGAGACACGAATGATTGAAGCTGAAGTGAATGTACGTTCAAAACTTGGCAACCATAATATTTACCTCATTGCACCCTTGAACTTTCGCCGACAGTGCGCAAGAGTATATCACATTCCTTGTTGTCACCTTGTCTCCTGATTCCACATGCAAAAGCTTAAGAAGTTTCCCGTCTTCTCAGACAAAAAAAATCCAACCGGAAGAAGTCATTCCGTGTGTCAAAGCGGACGGGCAAAGAATGTGCATGACGTATTCATAATGAAATCCTCAGCCATGTTCTTTTCTTAGCAATCTGCCTTTGGAACATTCGCATCCACCACCATGCCTGATCGTGAATTAGCAAATCTCTCGAAGACCTTCAACTGTCCTGTTCAAGTAATCAAATAAAAGCTATAATGGAATGAACTGAGATAGATGTGAAAACTACCAGCAATTTTGATCTCGGTCAATGTCATCAACATCTATGAGAGAGGTGTTGCTTCAGCCAATCTTGAAGCAAACAATAATAATGTGTGCACACGCGGAAACACGGGGTTTCGACCAAAAATGTTGTAGTGAGTCGTTAGCCAGATAGAGAGCGAGTCATGACATTGGCATTTTTTCCTTACCTTAAATGAGTTAGCATTCGTGGTGGTGGTGGTGGTGGTTCACTTGAAGGACTTCGCACACGCACTCACTATCACCATCACTATCCCCTTCAGCAGCAGCCTCTACGAGCGAGATAAAGTGATCATCAAAGGTCCACCAATTGTGTCCCTCAAAATGACACCGCGCCGCTACTCGAATCACTCTTTTTGGCCACCTTTTCGTGTCATTTATCACTGCATCCAATGGACCTGAACTTTCTTCTTTGTCAAAGGTTCCTCGGTTTCACGTGGGTGAGTTTTGGTGAAGCTAATGCAGACCGAGAGGAACAAGAAAATTTCCTGGCTCTGTCGATTGGGATTCGCCCCAAATCTTAGCCTCAACTCATCTTCGAATGAACCAAAGGCTCGTTATTTCCGTGGTTTGGCTTCCAACTGTTGCCAGTCCTTCTGTTGGCAATGCTTCTCCAAGAGGACCGTTGTCTCACTCACCACTTGGTATGCCAGATTTTCCCCTTCTGTTGTTGCCTTTTGAATCGACCGTTTCTCGTTATCATTATTTCTCTACTGTTGTTGCTTGTTGTTCACAACAATCATGGTGATGATGAGGACCATGAGGATGAGGGAGGCACAGATAGTGTGTGCGGTGTGTGTGTGTGTGAGTATGTCGTCTTCTCACGGCCAAATAAAAGTTTTCTAACTGCACTTCGGAGGATCGAGGAATCTCGGTGTTTTGGCATCGAGTAACTAACTTGCAATGACCAGCGAACGAAGACTGAAGATGAAATCAGGCACATCCATTTCTTTCGTGCGTTGGTTGAACGACCGGCGGATGGAGTGCTACACTAGTGGGTTGGTTGGTTGGTTGGTTGAAACTTGGAAGCGTGCACAAGTGGAATGGCTTCAATTCTTAGACGGCCATTTGCGTCGAACTGCCACAAAGACGATCCAAGGGTGTGTGTTTCAGTGAATCTACGTGCACGGTGAACAGAGCTGGATTATTTACGTACGTACACATGAGTTGAACAACGACATGGCGAGCACATGATTGTCGTCGTACCCCTTTCAATTGCACTCTTCCAATCAGAGACCAAGTGATCTTTCTTGACAATCAAAAAAAGCATCAAGCGCGCGTTCATGTCT
>NC_081448.1:6147342-6218896 GCF_007210705.1 Tigriopus californicus
GCATGCATCTTACTCACTCAGAGATCGAGATCTTCTGTAAAGAACATCTTCGCCTGATGAGAATTGAACACCATCAACTTTTAACTTTAAAAGCACATTCATTCCCAGAGATTCGATTTCTGAGTTTAAATATCGGGTCCAGGTTCCATTACATGCCTTTAATAGCAAACGCTTGATGATCTTAGTCGTGGTTGTTAGGAGAAACCTGCAAATTTCTATCCCTGATGATGTTGGCTAATGCTGTGGTGAGCAAGTGTTAGTCCTCATCCATTCCCTTCTAGAGGCATTTTACCAACACCATTGGACAAATGTTGCTTTTCGAACCAAAACACCACTGGCCAAAAGATGTATACAAATGTGAGATGGTTTTATGTATCTACATGTATGTGCCCATGCCTACAATATATCATGTCTGTGATTGGTACTCCAACGCTCTTGTATTTGTGAAAGGCTGCAATGTTCGTGAAATGCTCGAAGTGTCAAAGAATGACTGAGAAATTTGGCACATTCCAATTTCTAACCAACTAATTCCCCTGGCAGATTACGAGCTACATGCATGGACGTGTACTGACAAGGGTGGAAAGTGAACACTTGCAATGTACTTATCGATCATTCTTTCCCGAGGGTTGTCTTTAACTTGAGCTATACATGCATGTTTAGACAAATTCTGTCGTAAGTACTTCATTTTATAGGATTGCACCAAATTTAAAAGAAGATTTTCAAATGTCACGCAGACTTGATTCATATTTGCATTGACACCACTGAAATAATTCGTCATCCGACATTATTACTCAATTTAATTCAAGCACACGCGAATTGATTGCCTTTAAATGACGTCGGTTGCAACAAAATTGGCCTCATTGACATAATTATGGAATTGTTATCCCTTCATTACTTTATTTTCATAACGTTCCTTAAAGAGAGGATCAGAAGTGATATTTCTCTTATTCAAAGACGAGTTACAATCTTTGGAGGAAAAAAAACATTAAGTTTGAAATTAAATTGCAAATCTGAACGTAGTTTGATTCTGAGAAAGAACCCTTCTCTACGAGCAGTTCTTCATTAATCTCATACTCTCGCCTCACTGGTGAATACAACTCGAGCATAGACAATTTCAACAATTATGTGAAAAATTATCCATGGACAGACATCAAAATGCAGAGGCCCATGACCCATGAAGAACAAAAAAAAACAAGCGTGAAAGTGTTTTAGTTTAACATTCGGACACTGTCTTGGTGTTAGGTCGAACTGTTACCGTTTCAAGGCAACGCCCTTCTGAATGATCAACAAAAATGGAGAGGTCAAGATTCAGGTTTGAATGGGGAAAAAATCGTATCATCCTATTCATTGTTTCACAAGCTGTGGGCTTATCATTTGAATCCAAATAAAGAAACCGTTTGAAATGAAATGAAAATTTTCTCCTTTTTGTCATTGGAATTGGGAGCAAGGATATGGTAGTATACTGTTCCTACATGTTGCGCTTCTTCTCGACTCCAAGACATTTCTCTTAGAAAGTAAACTCCTCAGAGACCATTTCGCGCTACTTGTCAGAGAATAGAATCTCTACATGATTCATGAAAATCATTTAGTACACGATCAATGAGAAAGAAGACCAACTTCTTTCATAGCTCTCTGACTCGAGCAATAAATACCTTCACACACTTGTAGCCTAGAACTAGACTTGCACAAATTCAGTATGGAGCGTTCGTAACTTCGAACAAGGACGACGAAATTGGACAAATATCTACTCCTGTGCCTGGTTTTTTTTGCAATCGGGTTCCAATGCACAAAGATGAATACCAGAGGCAAGGATACCAGGAGATATTGGAAAATTCATAAAAATCACCACGTACTGGTTTTAAAACTTATGGAAGCATTAAAGTGCACGTGAGAGCACTATCAAAATTCCTAATACAATTGGCGTAGTTGTTAAGGGGCTAAGAACAACAACCTAAGCACGAGCGTAAAAATGACACGATGATATATTCCGTGAAAAAAGTGGATTTTTGGAAAGGTACATTGAGCCTTCATTATATTTTAGAACATGATCCTTAATGAACACAAATTCATTCCACTTACATGGCGATTAGCTTTTGAAGTATCAACCGCAATTCGAATGGCCAACCTGAAGAATACCTCATAAGATTGGTTTAGTTAAATACTGACCGTTTTGGTCCAGGGGAAGTGTTGAGGAGGATCTCAAAAAAAGTCTCCCCCAATCAAACATTAAAAGTCCATCCATACGAACCGGCATGAATTGACAATGTATAATAGTACAATCAATTATTATTCAAGGCTTTGAATTCCAAATTTCAGGCCTGTTTCAATATTTTTCATCTTCTTAACACAAAATGAGAAGACCAGTTCCGGAGAAGCCTACAACATGCCATGTTCCTTCATCAAAAGAATGCCGTAATTTGGATTCGAACGAGATCATAAATCTTTTTTACATTATTGCATCATAAATGTAATAACTCGATTCCCAGGGACCCCGACAATTGCCGTCGAAATTGATTTGAAAACAGAAAGTAAACACGGAAAAGAAAGCTAGCACAAAAGGCATTGAAATAGATTGAAATTAGTCATTTGCCAGTCGAGGGGCTTCAATAGAAAAAGGTCCTCATCGTTTTCTTGCACTAGAAATGCAAATTCCAAAAATTTCAAGGTTGAACACAAATCTGGTGTGTCTGTTGTCATCATCCTGATCTGGTATTCTAAATTTAGATGTGTTCCTGGTTTACTGTCAAACCATGTCGATGATTGGAGTGAAATTTCCTCTCCTTACTAGGAGCACGAATAGTGGCAACATGAGCAAAATCCATTACGATAGTATTGCAATAGTAAAGAATCATTCCGACTCGATGATATTTCAAACCCAAGCGTTCGCAAACCATTTGCCACTCCTTTTCAAGTGATATTGCAATCTTCGTCAATTGCACGTTTCATTGTCAGAATAATCTTCAAAAGATGAACCAGAGTTCCAAAAGGTCCATCTGGGGGAAATATTTGATTTGCCATTCATGAAGAGAAAGGCTCTATCTACGCCGAGCAACATTTTTGGTGTTCAGAGATTTGCATAATTTATTCAAATACTTAAATATTCTGAAGGACTATTGAGCCAATTTTCGCAACGAAAGCTCAAGGAGTGGGCTCAATCAGGGCATTGAGTTGTTGAAGTTGTGAGAACGACTCCAAGCCCCCGTATCTCTCCCATCTCCACGAAATCCGTTTGCCCTGTTTGGCTTTTTCTTCGCAGAATATTTTGAATTGTCTCATGGACTGCATCACTTGAGTCAAGGCATGAAGCATTTCTTCTTGGGAGTTGTAGTTGTCCTGAGGGAAACCAACCCGAACCACCATCATGCCAATGTCATTCACGTGGGACAAGGAATCGATTAGAAGACGTGCTGTAGCAATGTTCTTCAGGGTTATCGTGGCACTAAATTTGATTAATTCCGAAAGAGGATTGATGCGGAAGAGGCGAATCATTTCCAGCTCATCGTACCCATGGTCTGGATTGTTGTTCAGGGCCGGTTCATCGTCATTCATAAGAACACGATTCACTTTCAACTCCTCTAAATTGGGCGATCGAGGCCAAAGGTACGAGAAAGCTCGTTTGGTCATGAAAGTGTGCACAGTGAATCGAAGTAGATTCGGATAGGTTTCATGATTATGCAGTGCATCAGCACTCACTTCTACGTTCTTCACGCCAAACGAGAGGGTGAGATCTCGCACGTTGGGGCAAAGAACTAGAATCTCATCCAGCTCGGGAATGTGTCGCCATGGATGACCAAAGTTGTTCCACATGCTACTGCGACCATCCAGGGATAAGTACAATATGGTCAATTTGGAACCCACCGTCTTGAGCAAGGATATTGATTCTGACCATTGGTGAGCCATGAGTTGCAACTCTTGGAGGTATGGCAAGGATATGAGAGGATCCCAAGTTTCATCGTCATCCTCGTGCAGATAGGGAGTCTCGCCGAATAAGTAAACCTTGACCCTTCTCAGCTTTGGACATTGCCGAGATAAGAGTTTTACATCTTGCCGGAGTAACGTGAGTTTGTCGTCAGTACTCAAGTTTCTGTACGCAAACAAGTCGTCCGAAAACGTCTCGATGAAGTCCGACACGTCGTTATGACACCAAGCCGTATTGGACTTGTCCATTTGGGATCCTCCAAAGCCAAAATCGATCTCTTCTAAGTTTGTGGCTTGGATCCACGATATCTGAGGTATATCTCGAATCATTTTGAGACCACGAACCACATTGATGTGTCCCAGACTTTTGATTTGTGGCATACTGGTGAACAAGAAAGGTACTATTTCGTGTTTCGGCCACACCGTGTCCATGTTCAACTTTAAGCTCTGCAATGACTGACATATGGGGTTAAGCTCTTGGAGTCGTTTCTCGTCTGTTTCCACGCACTTGACAAGATCACTGACTTTGATCACATTCATGAGGAACAACGGCGCTTGTTCAGGGTATTCACGCTCCACAGCCTCATAGACTCGGTCGTCCAAAATATGTGTATTTATATCTGCTTGATAGACCCCATTCTGTGTAGCTTTGTCCATATCACTGTCTTGGTAACACCAACCACATTCAGGTCTTGTATCATGCCTGCTGACATCTGATAATTCACATTCGGTATTCTGAACGATGAGGCCGTTGACCGACGTCCTTTCTTCGGGTAGGAATACGAACCGATGCAATGATCGATATGCATCTTTAAACACCATGAACAGGAGACTTTCGGCTGACAAATTGATTGAGGACGCCAAGTCCAAGACCCGGAGTCTCGGGCAGGCTTGACCGAGGGCACGGAATAAATCAGAGGTCACACTTTTCTGAGATGGACCTGTCATCCTCAGCCCCATATTACACGCCTCATGACCCAAGATGATCTCTGTCATCTTGAAGAAGGTACGTCCGGCAAACATCTGTCCCAAAGACATCATCAGATGCTCCGAAAAGGCCCAGTACTGCGTTCCATCGGGGACCATCTCGCTCAGTCTGCCCGGGATTTCGAGATATTGAGCCGTTTCGTCGTAGGACGTTAACACATCGAAATGATGATTCTGGGTAGCAAAGATACGGGAGCGAATGTTCGTGTTGTTGATGACTAACCGCGCCAATTTGGGCGTCTTTTCCTCATTCATGGCCCTGAGGGCTTGGGTGTAGTGCGCCAAAATGGTCGGCACTTGAAAGCACACGTACTTCTTCATCAGTTTGTCCTTGTTCCAAAACCGGAATCGACCGGGGGAGTCCGGTTGACCCAAATCTAACATGAGCTTGGTCACATCCTCATTCATCAGAATGCACATCATGGTTTCGACTATGAAAGTACCCGTGCAACACACGGAATTGCATTTCCGACCATTGGTTCGAATCTCGTCCACATATTTGACATCTTGCTCGGTTCCGAACGTGACATCCATCTCGGATAACAGATCATAGCAATGATGATACTTGGCAGAGGGAAATCGCCCCGAATTCACGATTCGCTGGATCATTTCATCCCGCAACGCCGAGCTGGCCGTGCCTAAAAGATGGCGACTCAAGTGGTCCTTGAGACTGGCCATCATCCGGGGCAAAATCTGACGACCGATCAGCGAATTGTGACGGGCCAGTTGCACCACACCCGCACTGGCATCCTCCAGAATGAACAGGTAGCGCTCCAAGGCCAACACTTCTAGCGACGGGATGCCGCCCACAATGGGCGTGGCCATGTTAAAGGGACTGAAATACACTCGCACGGCGGTATATGTCTGTCTGTATGAGCATGCATGCAGAAAGATAGGCTTGAACTGCTTGAACTGCTTGAACTTTTGATGTCAACTTTGAGAAGGTCATTGGGCCACCCTGAATCTCTATGGATGTTTCGAACTATCTATCCAATGGATCACCTTGCGCTGGAACCGATTCAATACTCTTATTGATATTCTGCATCATAGGCTTTTACATATGCTATCAATAGTTCATTTTTCAGAGGTAGCGTAAAAAGCATTAATTTTCTCATCCTATTTTCAGCACCCTTTGGCTATGAAAATTCAATGTGACACGAAACCTCGAGCTCTGGCGATGACAGTAGTACGTACGGTACATATGGAGAACATCCACATGGATCCATCTTGGCATGAACGTTAAAACATTGCATGTAGTCTGATGCTTTTATAACCAAATTCTTCAAAGGCAAACGTTTATGATCTACAAGTGGAATGTTCTTGGAACGTCGATCCTTAAAGCGCTATTGAAATTTAACATGCTGCTTGACGTCAGGGAAACACGAAATCAGTCAGGTTCTCAGTCAGGTTCTTCATGCTCCCGTTTTTGGTGGACGACATTCCCATAGGAGCGCGCTATTGTTAACATGTTGCTATGGATGAATCGATGTTGCAAAATTCTGGCTTTCGTTCACGTTTGCCAATCTGATCTGCTCTGTCAATGAAAAACATTCGTAAGAGAAACCATTTCTTACCAAGTACGCCTTTATTTAGTCTATTTTCATCATTAAAACAATTCATCACATTGATGGTTCGAAATTAGTTTGGTGTTTCTATATTTGTTACCACGGTCATTCAAGTACCATAAAGGTGGTACATTTATTTGTCTTCGCTTCTGAATACCTGGAGTATGGCGCACTTCGTTGGAAAATATCCCAGGACCAATATCAATGGATGGTATTTCTATTAGTAGCTGGAAGTTTGACATATTTCGACATGAACCGTATTTTCAGTGACCTCATTGGTTTGAGAATTCGGTTTCGGCAAATGAGTGTGTAAGTCTGACGATGATGACGTTAACAGAAATGACGAACGAGCATTGGCACCTGATTGGGTCAATAATGGTTCTTTACAGCCCTGTGGGTGGGTGTGGTCAACATTTGATGGTAAGTGAGCGACGGGTGTGGGTGGGAGGATTACCACTGCGGGTTGATGGTATGTTGCAGAGCTCTCTAAGAGCGAGGGTAACGAGGATGAGATCAAGATGTTGGAAGCACCTGAGGAAGAAGCCCGGACATTAGTAGAACGCAATGCCGTGGTCCCACCTCCCCGCTCTAGATAGTGGTGGCCATCTTGACAACCATAATCCGGAGGAGGGGTTTCAACTATACTCGTGGCTCCACTAGTGGGCTGAACCCTGCGCGCGCTAGAACCCGACCGTTCTGAATCACTGAATGTATCGTTGTATGGCGGAGGGTCATTGGGACGAGCCAGATCGGGATTCACGTGCTTCATAGCCTCGTCATACGTTGGAGGAGGACGCTCCCAACGACTGGTGAAGGTGTTACCTAAAAATGAAAAGAACCTCGAGGATGACCGAAAAGATCCAGTTGGGCTGCCGATCCCACGTAGTTCTGCCAAGGAAGATCTCACAGACCACTGAATTAGCACTCTGGCGAAGCATGACAAACACAAAAGTAGCGTTATGGCCAAGAGGATATACGAGACCAAAGACAGCAGAACCGAGCTCCAATGAATCTTAAAGCAATTCTCGTCTTGATTCGGCAAGTAGTCTTGACCGCAATTAGGTAAGCCGTCACAAGCCAGGGTACTACTCATGCACATATGATCCGTGGAAGAACTCAAGAAACTGGGCGCAGAACAGTCAAACTCCTTCTGTTCCTGGCACCGCTCTCCATTTCGAAGATACTTGTATGATGTGAATACCATGTAGATATGGGAGTTATAAGTCCAGTTAGACATGTTGACGGTGATAGAAGCAGGTTTGTCAAAAGTCGAGTGCAGTGTCTCAGGCTTTATGATATGTTGCTCATCGATTTTGGTCCGATAGTCAATGGAATCGAATCCTGACAATTGTCCACTTAAAAGGAAATTAGGATTGGTGGCTGCCCAAATACGATCGGAATAATGAGCTTTCTTGGATACCACCTTACGGCGAGCCCCGGAGTGTCCCAAAGAGGCCACTTCAACGTAGTTGGACATTTTTGGGTGTCCGCTATGATTCAACTCAATAATGATTAATGAGAGTGCATCATATTTTGAACGGGTCTTGTCCCCTTTGGGAAGTTCAGTTTCCACGTGGAGCACGCAATTAAAAGTGGAGTTCCACTTGGAAATCCAAAGTGGCTTCGCGTCCTCGGCAAAATCTTGCAGAAATCGGCTGTCGGCTATGCTACTCCCGAACATTTTGGTAGCATCCACCCGACGTAGGTTTTTATTCAATGTCTTGATACGATAACTAGGATCCACAGCGATGTACCTGGCTGGATTCTCTTCATCCAAAATGTAGGTGATGGGCTTGCCGCCACTCGCTCTGCATTCGTCAGTGGCATCGGCGAATTGATCGATCCGAAAGAGGAGAGACTGGGTGTTATGTATCAGCCACGAGAGAAAGAAAAAAACGAATTGATCCTTCATGGTGAGAGAGATTAACCAGCCTTAAAATCCCTCGATACTCGTTGATATTTCCTATGGAGAAGTCTTTGCTCTTAATTCACCTTCCTGAGTTTTGAGATAACCTGGGAAGAGTGTCCAAGGATCATTGCTCAGTCAAGCTTGAGATTTGTCAGAGCAACGTCAGGAGATGATGATTGGTTTGATTGTAAGGTGACGTGGTTCCATTACACTGTTGAAGTTCAGCTAAATCGTTTGATGACAACAACACGATACGAGACCTCTTCCCAATAACCCATCGCCTAGCGTTATGTATTGGGTATTTGAAGGCTGAGCACGTCGTCCTCGTAAACTAGGCTTATACATACGAGATAACTTTTCGAGTTTCCTCTGTAATCCCAACTGGCACCATCAAGGTTGTGCTAACAATGGTCGAGTTGCTCACTTGCTTAACCCGCACCCACTGGAGGCTTTTTATTTCAATGAGGCTCCGCAAAACCGTTAGATTTGACGAAAAGTTCCTGTCCAGTCAGATCCAAATATGAAAGTACACCAGCAGATTGCCAGATTTCTGACAATCCTGTCAGACTTAGAAGCCTGAGGTTCCTCTGACCACACTTTCACGACTGGTCCTCGTCCTGGCCGCCGTCTTTGTGTCTCTGCGACTTACCTACTTTCGCCATCCTCTCAGTCTTCTTGGTTCACTCGTCTTCTATCCTTGGCTGGATGAAGAAAGAGCTGCAGAAAGCCAAAGGCAAAGCACGAAAGAGAGAAAGAGAGGGCTTTTGCTGGAAAACAAGGAGCTCTCATTTTGGGGAAGAGCCTTGCACCCTTGAGGAGAAGCCTAGACCATCAGCACCGGCGCGTGCTTGGTCCAAGATGGATGGGTGCTTGAATTCCCCCTCTTGCATGTACCGTACAAAAAGTGTGCCCTAACCAGGGTTAACCTTCAAGGATAATACTGACTCTCCCTCACTCTTCCTCTCTGCATCTTCAGAAACACTCTAAATTCGTTCTCAGTTACGTCAACCATGAGCCTTCATAGCTTGGCCATGCATGGACCACCACTCCTAGGAAATATCTCAGAGTAGTACAGGCGGGAGTGGAGAGCCAGAGACAGAGAAAGCCAAAACCCGATACGGAACGCAGGGTAGCACCACCGTAATGTACTGCAAGGGAACAATTATGCTCCCCTTCAGTCCAGCTTGCCCTCAGTCCGTGCCTGTCACTTCGTTTATTCCTTGTTCATTGGCATGATCTCTGAAACCATCTTGTATGTACTCAAGGAGTATTCAAACTTGAAGGATGCGAGGACAATAGAGAGGACAAGAGGGAAACAAGCTTTCGATTTGCCCCGACAACTGAGCGACCCATTGGTTATGGATGAATCGACAAGGCCAAATACTCTCGACTGAAGCAAGTGTTCTGCCAACGAAAACATTCGTTTTGATCGCAACAACGGACCGAGATCTTCTAAGAAATCATAGAGATAGAGAGAGAAAGAGAGCCGCTGAAGAATTGAAGCAAGCGCTCTTCAAACGTTGGTTCTAGATACAGGGTGTCCCAAAATGTATTTATGCACGGTTCGAAAGCGCTAAAAACTCTGACTTATTTCTACTTGAATGCTAAAACCCGCTAAACTTACCCTTATTTACATCAATATATAAGAGTGAGTTGTGAACAATATAAATATTCATTTAGATTGGGAATACTCCAGTTTGAAGCCTAATTAAAGAAATGTGGTCCAACCATGAAAAAAAATGCTGCTTCAGAGCTGGAAAGGAAGCTGAAGAATACATGGTTTCGAAAAAATGGTGAATGCCTCAACAATTTTATTCCAAAGAGGCGCAGACGATCCGCGTTGTGATCTGAGCTCCAGTGTGTTTTGATGGTAGTAATTGAGAAACAAAGGACACTTTATAGCTATCTTATCGTAATTCTAAGGACCGCCTAAAAGTTTTGGGACACCCTTAGATGAGAAAAAATTCGTTTTCCCTCGTTAGCCAGTCAATCAAACGCCAGTCGATGGCCCAAAAGTTCTGCTCTTGTTCCGTATAACTCAAGTTCTAACGCACCGGGTCAGCCCCTTAATCAAACAAGTCACATAGCAAGTCGACTAGAGCTAGTGATGAAGCTGGAAGAAATCGGGCATTCCTCTGGTAATAAAATACACTTTGGGTCCCGCGACTGATTGACACAAGAACTTCTTTCTGTTTCACTCAATGAAACTTGTTCATTTAATGATGCAGAATGCAGTAAGCTTTGAATGACGGCATCAATTGAATATAATGCTTCACAAATTAGCAAATGTGCAAGCCTTTCATTTTTTGTTCATTTTTTGAAGTATCTGATAATGAAATGAGTTATAACTGGACCTGGAAACAAAAGTTAAAACTACTTAAATTGTTATGACTTTTTTCCTCTTTTTACCGAAAAAAAATTCAAGCCACATTTTCAATTTCCTCATTTTTTTTTTTAATGTTTTCTTAATCGCTTTCATATTTTGAAACATTTTTAGACTTTTCATTTGGGTCCTTATTACAGATGGGTCGAATCGAGCTTTTGAAGCCAGTGAAGCAAAGCGCTGGATTACAAAGTGACGACATCTGACCCAAACGCCACCTAAGAGCTCAGTTATTGTTTAAATATAACCCAAAAAATAACATTACAATTGCAGGAACTGAGGAATAATAAACCTGAATCAAATAAGGGAAAAATTATCTTTTGGTTTTAATCTCGTTTATGTGGTTCTCAAATATCTGACCCTTAAGTTAAATAATGAATGAGTTACTTCAATAATATGTTGCTATGTAAATTCCATGATTGTTTCAAATTCTGGGCCATTATTAATAGACGCAACTGATTTTATCTTTGCAAATTAGACAGATTGATACCTTGAAAAGAAGAACAAGAAATTGTTTTAAAGTAAATATGATTCTGACTTTCTTACTAATTAGGATTTTTTCTATTACGAATCATTGTTGTAGCTCTTGCAAGATGGGCAGATATTAGGTGGCGCTTGAGCCAGAAGCCGCATCTTTGTGGTCCAGAACTTTGCTTCAGTTGTAGAATCTGGCTTCAAAAATTTGACGCTGCTATCCATCAGTAGTCCTTATCAGTCTCCTTCTTAACTTGTTTTCCGCTGTTGATAACTTTATTTATTTGCGCGCATCACGGTTAGATGAAGATTAAATCCTCAGACACAAGTCTTTAGCACTATAACTTTTTTGTTGGTTTGGTGTTTCACGGGCTTTACTATCCGTTACAAGGAATGCAATCCCTGGTACTATTAAATTGGAAAATTATGGGACGTGTAGTGGTTACCACTTCAAAATTTGGGCTACCAACGAACTTGAATATCAAATTCAACTCCCTCTTTTTTGTTTAAAAAAGTCAGCAAGAAACCAAACTGCAGTTTAGTTACACCTGCCATCTACGGATCAAAATTCAACCAGAACCAAAATCATTTAGTGACCAAAAGCGCCCTCAGCAATAACACTTGGCTCCAGAAGAGAACATTCGAAAAAAAAGAAATATCAATTGCTTGTAAATAACACGCAGAAATTCAATTGATATCCTAGTAATGGGTGGGTCATTAAAATTTGTCGCCACTTTGAAGCTCCATAACTCGTGATTAGTTCGTCAAAAGTAAAAAGAGTAATTTTTGGAATCAAGCAATACTCCATGTGAGTGAATATCAGAAAAGGCGGCTCCAGCTCAATTTTCCTCCACAGAATCGTCATAAGAACTTACAATCTAAATTTGAAGCCACGCTGAAAAGGAGATTTCGAGATTCCTGACCTTATAAATATTTCCCCCAGGATAATCAGGAGCATTAGAAAAGCTTTGGTTGATTGACTTTAATTTCGACTATGGGACTGTAGGCAACCGAATTAAAGGTTCCCCAAAAAGCAATGGATTTTCCAATTAAATTAATAACGATCTGTTTCCGGCATGGACAACGGTACAATCGGAAAGACTTCCAGTTAATAGTCCAGTCCATTTAAAGACCCTTGCTCATCCATTCGACTCACCGTTCGAGATGATTTCATATAGTTATCATTTCTACAAGATTGGAAAAGGTGATGGGAAAAGGCTAATAGTTAGACAAAAAAATAAAGGAGAAGGGCCCTTCTGAACAACAAGAAATCGTTGAACAAGCTCAAAAACTCAGTTCAACCAAAAGTGATTTGGTTCTTTTCCTATGAGAAAACTTCTGCCAAGATCAGGTCTTGAACTGTCAATATTACAAGTGGGTGGTCCAAAACACTCATAGGTCCTCAGAGGGATGAAAACCAAGTTGCATTACGATAATTTCGGATGGAGATCAACTTCGTCTTCAGCGTGGTTTCAAATTAAGACTGTATATTCGATTCTGGGAAGGAGAATAGAGCTGGAGCCGACATATTTTAGTTCTTAACCCCCAAGGCATTTGGCCGACTTCGCTAAATTTACGATTTCACCTTGGATGAACCAATCATGAGTTATGGTACTTATGGAGCTTCAAAATGGCGACAGATTTGAATGGCCCTCCCTGCAAATGAAGTTGAGTGCCTAACATTTTGTAGAAGAAAAAATGCAGGGAAGAGGCTAAATTGGGCTGTGCGACATTTGGCAATTGCAACAACTTTCTTGCATTTTTACAACTTGATTTTGCATTTACCCACCTTTATTGCCCGGCTTACTTTTTTCACGTTTCTCAACTTTTTCGCACTAAAAACCCATTTTGGCCAAAAATGCAACTTTGTTTCGAAGTCTAGCTATCACTAAGTTCTTTGCAATTTGGCAAGGTATTATTGAAGTAAGATTTTTAACGGTTTATATGAAACATCGCTGTGGCAATCTTGAAAGTTTTATGATTGGCATGTAATCGAATGAATATTTATCTGTTGTCACTTATGCCTTAAAACACATTCATGAAAAAAAAAAAAGTGAAGGAAATTAAATTTGAAAAAATTACGAACACACTTGGCTTGCACTAGATCGCAAATTATAGTATGACTTATAAAAACCTCTACTTTGTGGTTAAATGGCTTTGCTTTCGTCAATGTTAGCCCAAAAATGCTCCGGTTACATCTAAACATAAATGCCTTAACAATTCATACCGAATTTCTGGTCATGTTAAAGTGTATAAAAAAACAGAAAAATATGTATGACATACGTATACAAGAGTGGGTCAACGAGGCAAATATCAAAATAAAAGATGAACCTCCTTGCCCGGGAGCTTGAACCCCTACGACAATTGAGAACAGAATTCTTGCCCTAGTCCACGGACTTCTAGAGATATGGACTGCAAACGGAAGCAAAAATATCTTATCTCCTAAATCGCTCATCTTATTCCAAATAAGCACTTGATACGACCACAAGATCTTGTTGAAAAGATGAACTCAGCCAAGTTTGAGCCTAAACATATGCTTAGGGAACTCAGGAGACATGTTCAAAGTTATGTAGTAAACACTACATAAAATTTGAATTTTCGGCCTCTCTTGGTAGCTACATAAGCTTTTGACAACATAACTTTGAAACGATCGACTTTGCATGTAAATGATATAAAATTGACCTACCGTTAATTGAAGAGATCTACGTTTCTTATTTTATTACTTTAATCGAAAAATGGCTCAGAGTGAATATGACCAAAGCAGGCCGATTTGCCGGCAAGCTCGTTCGCAGTCCATATTTCTAGAAGTCCGTGCCTAGTCGTACCGATTCTTAAAATTGTCCGCTGCATTAGTTCTTCTCAATATATACTAACTCCAACATACGTAATCAAATGAATAAAACTGTGATATCAGAGGTGAGCCGATTACATTTGCTTTAGTGCACGTGTAAGGAATGACGAGATGAGGAGCAAATGGTACGCGTGTAATTTGGTAGTGGTAAATGATAAAAATCTTGGTCATTAAAATTGTATAGAAGATGGTGGTCCACATTGAACTCTTCCTAAGCCAGCTCCCGTCATTGAAATGGCGTTTGGCAGGGAGCCGGACAAAAAAGGTACGTTACACCGAATGCTCCAAAATGGAGAATCGGTCAAACAAAGGACAGAAAAACATTACAGGAGTACAGTATTTTTCTTTCCATTTCTTGCACAATTTTAAAATAAATCAAAATGTTCTCTAATGTAACTACACTTGATCACATTTATGAGTCACTCAGTTCAATTCTGAAAAAAAAAACGTTCAACACACAGCCTTATGAATTTGAGTTATCCATAAAGGTTAGTGAAACTAAATAAAACTGCATCATTGAGGCTTCAATTTTTATTGCCTTGAAATCCTCTGGGATTTCTTAACGAGGCGTACTTTTGCAAGGACGAAACTCCAAAATTCCCTTAAGCCATCAACGTATCAATAAGAGCAATTTTAATTTGAAAGCATTTTCCCTACGTAGAAAAACATGATGCATCAACGACGAGCATGAAACCCTCTCAAATTAGGGAAATTCAAATTACAAGGTAAGCTGAAACGCACCGAACGCAAGAAACACTTCGCAAGCACCAATATATGTAAATGTCGATACCCTTGAAAGCTAATGGCCTAAGGGAGCTCATATCACGGTTTGACGACATTTCAAACAATTGTTTCAACACCGCTTTCATTGTTTTAGTGTTACGCTGGAAAAACGAAATAAACGCTCTTTCGAAATAACGAAAGGTTCGATTATTCTTAACAAACCGTGTTAAGACGACCATGCCACACCATTTTTATTTCAACATTTGTAATAAGTTTTCATGAACAGTCTGGTATTAAAAATAGTTTCTTAAGGTCTCGTTTTCTTGCTTAAGTCTCTGATTCTCTGAAAGAAGGGCTTCGTTCACGGCATAAGATCGTAAGAGTCTTCCCATCTCTTCTTTTTGCAATTGAAATGCCCTGATTGTGTCGTACTGCATGTGCCACATTTGTTGTCGCATCTCAGAACAAAATTCATCCATAGCTTCTTCCACGCAGGATCGCATGAATTTTTGCTGAAACACCGAATCTATCTCGTGCCCGGCGGATTCTTTACCATTTCGTTGGTCCGCGATTTGGGCACTTCTTTGAACAAGCTCATCTGCGGAGTCATGCATGTACTGTTGTGTTTCCATTAATGCTCGTGGAAAGGCTGTCATGATGGCTTTGATGTCACCACCATCACCTTTGGTCTTTGAAGTTCGGCGGTAATTGTTTTTATCGGACGAGTCGTACGAGTCCACATCATCTACGGGCCTTTCGGACTCGTGGTTTTCGTCCTCATCTTCATCTTCCTCATCTTCGTCGTCTATCCGCACTACTTGACGAGTCTGTCCTTCCAAATTTGAGGCTAGAAGCGCTGCTGGTGTGCTTGAGGTCAAACGAGATTGTTGAAAAGCCGTGGACGAACCAGTCGGTAGGGTCTCACATTGGGATACCTCCACTAATGTCGGTTTGCTAGCATGCGTGAACTTTTTCGGAGAGGGTTGCGAAGCCTGAATAAAACTATGAGAAAGTCGTGCAGCTATTTTGTCATGTTCTAACGTGTCTTCCTCACGTATCATGGTCAATGGTGAAATAAGGGGCGTTCCTGAGCTTTTATTGAAGCTCCCTATCGGGGTTTTGGGGATGAAGACACCAGAGTTATTACCAACACTTAACCGGGTTACATTGGAGGACAAATTCATATCACCGGACATTGTTCCCAAAGGGGAATGGATCGAATTGTTATCTCGTAAGGGCGAAAAAAGACTATCATGTGATATGTTATTGACCGATAGGTTACTGGCATTGTTTTGACCGTAATGGGAGCCCAAACTTTGGACAGACATGGCTGGGGATGAGACTCCAGCTTGTTTCAAGGGTGAAAAGACTTGACTGCCAATACTGTCTCGACCTAAATCAGGTGTGGATGACTGCTTCGTCATCCCAGTTGTGGTAGTTGTTTCTTCTAGCGGCCTGAGCAAATCCGGAGACGAACTCGGTATGTTCTCTTTCAAGGAGGAAGAAGTCTCGAAATTGGAGAGTTTCACTTTGGTACTAGACGGCTGAGATCGTAAAATTCGAGGTGTTTCTGGAGGGGGTTGACACACCAAACTGCGCACGGCTCCACTTTGACAAGGGACAATTTTTAGAGGCTTGTTGAATGATCTTAAATCGTAGATGAGCACCTTGCCATTGGAAGTGCCCAAAGCTATAGAATTTCCATTGAGGAGTGCCTCTACTGATGTTAATGGATAATCAGTTTTCAAAGTTGAACAAGTCTCCCCACTCTTCACATCGTAGCCCACGCATTTCTTATCCAACCCGGATGACAATAGTAGCAAATCGTTAAAGGGAAATGAGGCCAGACCAGTGCTTGGAGCTGTGTGCTCTCGAAAGGTCTTCAACACCTTGGACGCGTTACAGTCCCACAAATTGACTGAGCCCGCATCGTTGCATGAGGCTAGACGTGATTTGTAGCCGTGACAGAAATGAACGGCTGTTATCTCGTCGGCTTCGACCGTCTTTAATGGCGGACTGGTTTGATTGGTCATGTTGTTGAGCAAAAATAAGCTGCCTCTTTTGCAACCCGCACCCAAATATTGATCATTAACACTGATGTCCAGACACGACAAGGGCTCCTTGACTTCAAACTCTTTGGCTGCCTTTTTCTTCGCGATATCGTACAAGATCACCTTACAATTATTGCCCACGAACAGCTTTCTTTGCGTGGATCTGCAAGCAGGATAAACGGTAGAAAACCGCATTAGAAACGGCTTCAGAGTTCGATTTTGAACTGAACTTACCGAGGGAAAACGACGGCCAAAGGTTGGCTCAAGCCCGTGGCGATTTCGGCTGAGGAAAACACGTTTCTTTTGGAATAAGTCATGACCACTTTATCACTGTGGCGAACACAGGAGGCCAAGCACGTGCCATTGGAACTCCACGACGATTGGAGAATCGGTGATTTATTCGAGGGAACATATTCATGGAGGGGAGCATAAGCCTCGGAACAATTCAAGACCACTAACTTGGGTCCGCCCACGGACAAGTGATAGGATTCGGTGGCCATGGCACTAAAAAGAGGTGGATGACCCGTAGGGTATTAAGCTGACACGAATCGACCAGTAAAAATCTCAAGGCTTAGGGCACTGGGGATGGTAATCATGAACCACCACCGATGATAAAAGACAACCTCCTTTCGATCGTCAGATTTGCACTGGCAATGTTGGTTGATGTGTGAGAGTAATCAGAGGAAGATGCTCCGGAGGGCAAGGTCAACCCATGTGATGCAGCAACACGTTCAAGAACCACTACTAGCACAACTACCACGCATCCCACCACAAAAATACCATCATCATCATCATCATCACCATATCTTGAACCACCACGTTCTCTTGAAAATGACGGGGTACGATGTTGGTTGTCTCGGCAGAGGATTGAGGATCGATTGAGGATCGATGAGCGAGACTCCGCCCTGGCAATTGGATGGGCCGAGGCCAAACGAGCCAGCAAATCAAGCCCGATCAAACGACGGAAAAAAACGTCCGAAAGAAAACGCCAAACAGAAAGACAGACAGGAAGAAAGAAAGAAAGAGATCAAGATGAACGAATGCATGAATAGATGGATACCAATCGAGAAGGAAGGAAGAATAAAACGAAGGTGCGAGATGGCACGCTTGATTGATATGGAAGAAGTGGTGAGAAAATGGGGAGCGACACATCATTCAGTCATTCATTATTCGTCAGCCCAGAAGCGGCCCAGTAGCGCCCCAAACCACCCAACCATCAACCAACGACGGACGAGTAACTTGGAATACAAGGACATCGACCACTACAACCGCGGTAAGCAAGTAAGTAAGTAAGTAAGCAAGCTAGATCATCCCAGTCTGAGATGGAATCAAGTGAGTGGCTGAGGTCGATCTAGAGGTGGAATTCGTCTTACCTGGAATACTTGAGATGGCGAGGCTGATAGTTAGTTATGAGTGACTCTCGATCCTCAAAAATGAATTCATCAAGAACAATTGGGATGCTCCAAATCAATGCGGGGGCGGACCTGTTTTCGAGTCTTTCTTGAGAAAATTACGCGCCCAGACTCGTTCAAATCAGTAGTAGTATGGATCCACAACAAAGTCTGCCCGTCGGTCCGCGCCGTCTGCGCTGTCCGCGCCCTCCATGATCGTACGCCCGCCCGCCTACAATCACAAAATCCTAGGGAGGCACGCCTGGTACTTCATTCTTTGCCAGCCATTGAACAGAAATCGAAGAAAAGGGGCCATAGAGGTTTCAGTGGTTTCATCGCATTCAGCTTGATCGGGAATCATGGAGCAGCGCTACTAGTGATGGGATAAAGCAAAAAATACAAACCGTCAATGAGCCTCAAAATGTGTCTCTGACTTTTTAATATCAAATTAAGTTTTTTTTTTTCATTCATAACTTACTTCTTACTTTGGATTGGATCGGCCACCTCAGATTTTCAGAGCTCTAAAGACTTGCCAGACTGGCTGGGTCTTTGCGCCGACTCTTGAGGAATGCTTTGTGCTCTGACTCAGCCTGGGAAAAGAAAACGAGTATGAGGCAACCGGAGGTCAAGAACCGACTAACCAACGAACGATCGAACGATGCAACAAACGAGGGGTTATTTTCAAAATTAGGAATGCATTCGTACGGGACTTGCTCGGTTTACTCTCGAAACCTTACGTTTCAAACGCGGGACAGGGTCCTGTAGGTCCTGCGGGAATGATCGAATATTTCCGAAACATGTCAGTAACTGATCATTTTAATGAAACATTAGTAGAATAATTAATTAGTCTCTTCGATGAAATTGAAACAGTAAAACTTCTATTTCATGAAGCAAATCCATGGCAAATTTGTGGACAAATGACCGCCGTCTATGATGGGAGCGGATGGGAGCTTTCCAAGGATCTGTAGATAAACGTTATTCTCCACCGATTAGTTGGTGGTGCTCATCTTTAAATTTGTGGCAAATTGTTAATAGGTTTAGATAGAGACTTTAAGGGTTATTAATATCGTGTTAGGTTAGGTTGGGTTAGGTTAGGTAAGGTTAGATTAGGTTTGATTAGGTCAGGTTAAGATTTAAAAAAGTAGCACCGCCAACTAATCGGTGGAGAATAACGATTACCAGGATCTGTACATAGTGAGGTTTTGGCCTCTTCAGCATTACTAGCCAACGGGGTTTTTGGCACCCACTATCCGGAACAAGCTCAAGCACACAGTTTCGTCCAAAAATAAAGCTCACTCAACGACCAATTTATGGCCATCTCCAAACCATCTCTGGCAGGGTTGGGCATTCTCAATGATTCCATTAAGTTTTTCGCAACAACAAAATTGCAACCGTTGTCGCAAAATAGAAGATGTAGTTGACCTCTCAAGCAAACAAAACTTCGAAGACAGTTCAAGAAGTCTTTGGTACACAAAGATAGAGTCACCCATTCTAGAGTAGAGGTTTTTGTCGAGGCTCTGTGCTAAGTGTCATCTACTTGCCATGATATGGTTGTAATTGTTGAAGCTTGTGCCAAGAGCCATATGTTTGATAAACACTCGCAAACTTGAGACATGAATCTGTAATTTCTTCGGGAAGAACTTTTGTAAGCGATTTAAAGTCTCAGGCTGGTTCAGCAGCAAAAAAATATCAAGCTTCAGTCCAAAAGAAGAATGATGTGTGGATTATTTAATGAGTTGCTTTTCTTTTATCTATTATGTCGACTGTTATATCCGTAAAAATCTGCATTCACAACATAGGTATCAACAAATGAATGTGTCAACCAATTGCCTTGTTGTTGTCATTAGGGCCGGCCAATATCTGCGTCCTGCAAATTGTGCAGCAAATGTTGCAAAAAGCTGGCATATCCCAGATTTTTCTGCAAATTTGTGCATCTGAAATTTTGCAGTTTTGTCTGTAATAATTGACATTTTTCTACATTTTATTTTGCAATTTCAGCCACTGCAGCACAAAAATATTAATACTTCTGCAATTTAAAATTTTTGAACATAACTTGTGTCATTGGAGAAAATTGAGAGATTTGTTTGTTTTCCTCATTTTTTTCCAGAAATTTGTTTGACATGAAAGCACAAGATAGGTTACAGATATATTAAAAGCCACCTGCATATCCCTTTTTTGGAGATACACCATATTGAAGATTTGGACGTACTTTGCTTGGCAACATTCTTCTCCTTTAAAAGTCAGACACATCTTAACATGTTTCCATGGAGTATCAGTAAATGGTTACAAGATTAATGTGGAAACTGCTATCATTTTCAAGAAACTTTAACAGCATAATCTTATCTCTAACAAGTAAGGAGACATAATCTCAATAACAAAAATATTGTGTAATAGTCTCATTGAGACATTATCAATATGCTGTTGTCGAACTTAGGTATCTTTTTAGCATGCAATATTAAAGATATATGTACAAGATGCTGGTCTACCTGATTGGTCTGAGCCTAAACGACTGAAAATTATGGACCTACCTCAACCAAGGCTGTTCATAACAAAAAGCCAATTCAGCCGCAATTACCTTTAAGCTGTATGTGAAACTTTGGTCCAATTTGTTGGTCAAGATATCAGGGCTGCCAAGCAAATCTTGAAAATTGCGTTTCTTGAGCTTCAAGAAAGCTATGGACAAGACAAACCTGCAACATGACATAACCAATGGTGCAGTCGTGATGATTAGTCTTGGTCATTGAGATACGTCCATAATTTTCAGTGGTCTATGGTCTGAGAGACAGCTTGAACAATACAAGAATCTTTTCCCCAGGTTTGTCTGTTTGTTAAAAAGATGACAGCTCTCTCACTTGGCCTTTTATCTGATGACAGGCGTCCCAATGGAGGGATATTCCCGCTTTGTTGTCACAGCCAAGATTAATTATTGCCTCACCCTCAGGAATGACCGCACTTTTGCCTATTTAAGCTGTCAGAGCAACACCTCATGCAGTAATTTAAATACTACAATGAAGCTTGATTTGGCAAGCCTGGGATCAAACCAGAATTTGCAAATTGGAGCTGGAGAGCAGATGCTCTACCAATATGTTACCACACCAAGCCTCTTCTTCCCAGGTATAGAAGATTCAAAATCTTGTGCTGAGAGATACATTTTTATAGAAGTTTACTTTTCATTGACTATTGATACATTTGGAGGGCAAAAATAGTTTTTACAGCCCTCCAGAAGGACTCGGTGCCTATGTTTTGAAAAGTTTATTTGGAATTTTTTGTGGAAATTTAAGTGCTTTTGTATGCAAATTTGCTGACATTAAAGACCATATTTATATGCAAATTTTGGCCGGCCCTAGTCATTATGCTACTTTTCCTGTTGTCTCTTTTTTTGCCCATTCTAACTCTTGCGTCGCTCCACGGATCAAGAAAGGAGAGAAAAGTACATAGACAAGTACATAAAACACAAGCACAAATAGGCCCAGACACGGACTTCTAGAGATATGGACTGCAAACGGAAGCAAAAATATCCTATCTCTTAAACTGCCGTTTAGTTAATTGAAGAGATCTACGTTTCTTATTTTATTACTTTAATCAAAAAATGGCTCAGAGTGGCTATGACCAAGAGCAGGCCGATTTGCCGGCAAGCTCGTTCGCAGTCCATACTTCTAAAAGTCCGTGGCCTAGAACTCTTGAATGAGTCACTCTTTAAGTAACTTTTAGAAAACTTGTGCTGTCTGATAATGTTAGGGGGCCAACCTTAACAACCCAAAAATATGTTTAAGAGCAAAGCTTCACGTCGGCAGGGAGTGAATAGACGCATTCAGTTTCTTCCATTAAAACAACCTTAATATTGACTTCGTTTGCAAGTGCATGCTCAAAACTCTTATATCAGTAGTCGTGACAAATGAAAAGGCATCAAAATTAATCTGCTCTGACAAAACAACAAATGCTTTTACTTTGTTAGCCGAACCTTGTCATTTATTCAAATCGAAGAGAAAGAGTGCCATTAGCAATGTAATTTGAGAACAATTCAAGATTTTGAAAGAATTAGCCAAAAACAATACAAACGCATTATAATTCAATAAAGAGAAATTATGGTAGGGACTGACTCACAAATTCGTTGGTAGACCAGTAGACCAAATATCATATATAGATTAATAGATAAAACATAGCCAAATGTTAACTATTCATTTTAAAAGTACTTCGGACTGCATTCCTTGTAGCTATTAAAAGCCCAATAATAATGATGTAATGAAGTTGTAATGCACAGCTCTTTTTAGTTTAGTCAGGTGTCACACTCATATTCTTGGGCTTATAAGTTGAAAAATTGCAAAATAATAGTGTTCGACCATAGACTTGTAAAAATCATCAAAACACAAGTTTTGCTTTATGATTATTGAGACAGATTTCTTGAAAGGATTCAAGGCACAAAGAACGTGATTACAAAATCACTCAAAAATTAATCTGATCAGAAATCGAGTTAGAATTTGCTAATTGATGATACCCAGGTATCGAGGGTTGGTCTGAAATGGTCTGGAGGGAATGATCTAGGTATTTTTTAAGTTTGGGAAGGGGATTTTTTTCAACATGGATGACCCTCAGGAAGGCGGGCGCTTTGTTGAAGAGTCTCGGGCTGTTATTGCTTTTATTAAAATGACCTATAATGGCATAGATGAGAATACGGGTTTGCTTTGTGAGGCGGGTACATGCACTCAAAATTACACATTTCAAGGAACATTTTGTAAAGTTATACGTATACTTGACAATGAAATTGACTTTGACACACATGAAATTGGCAACCTTTCTGGCTCTCTCATGGCATGTTGATTGACAAATCTTCACAATTAGTGAATTTTCAGACCACTACCATCAAAATGGATGTCATTATTCAAAAATATGTATCATTAGGCTCTAGGCTATGGGTCTCCGGGACATCGTACGAGGACTGACGTCACGAAAAAAGCGTGCAAACTTCCAACGGAGAGTCGTGTTTGACCCGAAAGTGCCAACTTTTGCCAGTCAATATCGAACTTTTATGTAGTAAAACTCACAACTGTTTGGTCCGGATTCAAGTTTCATTTCGTTCTTGTGTTAGGTCTTGTGTAGCTAGGACAATTTAAGAAACAGTTTCTGCTGTACGATTCAAGTTTCATTTCGTTCTTGTGTTAGGTCTTGTGTAGCTAGGACAATTTAAGAAACAGTTTCATTAATCAGTTGTAACTATGACAATCATTTTGCTGTGAAAGAACGAGCAGTCTGTCCATCTTTGACGCTAATGAGTGAATGAATGCCACAAAGAAAGATCCCCTTAGGGCTGCCACCAATATGGATCAGGTGATGAGTGACGTAGGTGACGATAAAAAGAAGTGGAACCAAATCGACGAGATGAGAGAATACAGAAAGATATTGAAGCCAAAAGGTAAAGAGCCGAAGGGTGCAAGTCTGTTTGAAGAACCTCATCCTAAATGGCTTCTACTATGAATAACGGAAGTCAATTTGTCCCCAAACGGTGACCAAAAAGCTCCTGCCCCTTGCTAACCCCACATTGATAACGAAAGGGCTCGAGTTATAGGTATATTTTACTTGAGAAGTTATTTCATCGGCTTTTGTTCCACATTCTATTTAGATCTAGTAAAACAACGGAACCATTCGCAATGGGTAGTCAAAGTATGTCATAGGTACCTGAGTACTATGGTGATTGCAAAAGAGCACCAGCCCCTCAGTGAGTTATATGGCTCTACTTTCTATCCCTTTACAGAGGCATCGCCCAAGGGTCTTAAGGTAGACGAGCTAACTGAAATAATTGTGGTAATTCCAAGGAGCCTTGTTGACCTCGTCAGTTTGAACACATTGACTCTTAAACTCCATTGGATTACAACCAGGCTTCAAATGTCTCGAAATAAAGTGAACCATGAAATACGAACCATAAGTCAAAGTGTGTATGTGGAACCAAATCAAAACCCACTTATACTCTAATTTGGCCAATGCTTATCCTTGTTAGGGAGGTGGTATTAATTTGCGAAAACGAATTGACTCCACTATTGTCAAGCTATCAAAGAAAGATGAAAAATACAGGAACTGCGTATCGTTTATATCCTATCAGTTCTGATGTACGCAACGGAAACCAAATTTACTATCATAAAGGCTTCGGATAAAAACTCACGAAAAAGCATGTATTTGATCCAAACCAGCCAGGTTGTTAGTATATATTTTTAAGCCTTACTACGGTTTTCTAGGCTTGGCTGTTTTAGACCAACGTGCATCCTAACACACTACAAGCACAACTCTTAAATTAGCATGCAAAATCGTGGTTGGGAAGCTAATGAGAGCTCATGCTCAAGTTTTGGCTCAATTCTGGCATTAGCATCAAAACCAAAGCAAAACATTTTGATTACTTATGCGTATGAATTGCTAAATTTCGCGAATTCAGCCTGGCTAAAGTAAAAGACCCTTTTTTTTCTCAGGCTCCTTCATTGTTCAATTTGCTCGCCTCAAATATTAGTATTCGTATTGACTCGTTTAAACATCAGTTGTCTGATTTTTTTTTTATTTATTTATCTTTAAGCATGTTAATGATTAAAACTGGGACCGATTATTCAATTGCAATACGATATAAACCGTTCCTTTCATGAATAAATGAATTGGAACTCTTACTTAATCGCTTGACAAAGATCTATTAGGCCTCAAAAGTATGCGTTATCTCTCAAAATTTGATGGTGACGTCATCTTCCTTTCCTGCTTCAATGTCCCAATAAGTGTTGGTTGATCCAGTAGCATCGTTTAAGTTAGATTTTAGCCAAGTTTTTGATTAAAAAATCCTGATCAACCCAATATTCAAGGCCAAGCCAGATCTGCCAATTCTAATTAGTAGTCAGACCAGATGTTTTATGAATATAAGAGTAAATAAGATGAGAACGTTTTTCGTCTTGAACTGCTGGGGATCCCATTCCGGAGCAAGAAAGGAAGATGACGTCACCATCAAATTTGAGAGGTCATCCGTACTTTTGAGGCATAATAGTTCTTTGCAAAGGGATAAAATTAGAGTTCCGATTCATTTATTCATGAAAAAATGGTTCATCTAGCTTTTCAAATCAATTAACTGTCACAGTTTTAAACATTAACATGTTTAAAAATGCTTTATGACCAAAAAAAGCTATTTTTGGACTTAATTTTTCTACGTTAGAATTTTCTGTTATTGCAAAAGGCTTTTGAAACCTGGAAAAGTTTTTTGTCTAATATTGCTCGCTGTATCTTGTTTTTTTAGCACCTCTACCGTATGAAAAGTTTCCCATTGACCTCCCGAAATTTGTACTGACATCATCAGAACGTATCCTTAGGTGAGTCTGCAAGTAAGAAAAATTGACTGCATCAGGGCCAGATTGACCTCAAAAGAAATGTTGCTTACTTCAGAAGTAAAAATGAAACTTTTCTGGCTTTTGAAGAAGAGATTCACAGACTGAGGTAAAAAAAGTCATTTGTTGTTTAAAGTAAGACAAATATAAGGACTATCCTGGAACAATAGTAGTTTTCATATCTTGCAGAAGGACTCAAACCGTTCTTGTATACCGCTTACCAATCTTGAGAAAATCCAATAACATCGAGCCATCGGAAAAATGTATGGTATAATTTGAATCTCTGTTTATTTTGAATCGGCAACAAGAAGCTGCAAAAACAATCGTGAATCAGATGTTGTTCTTCATTCAACTGGATGATGCACGGCACATAATAAGAAGAAATCCAAATTCACCAGGAGCCATCAAAATAAATAATAAGCATTAAATATTTTGACCATTGCTGACAAGTCCATGGCACTGTCTTCACTTAGTCCTGGCTTCTTAAGCGGAGTAAGAAGGGGCGGGCTTGTAAGGGGCAGGCTTGTAGGGAGCGGGCTTGTAAGGAGCGGGCTTGTAGGGAGCGGGCTTAGGCTCGTACTTGGGGTAGGTGGGCTCACCCTCGTACTTGACATCAGCGATATAACCGTTGTAGTGATCAGCGGTGTAAGTCACAGTCTGGACACGACCGTCGGGAAGGTAAACCTGGTAGGAGCCTTGGACACCCTTGCCGTCAGCGGTCTCTTGAGCGTTGAAGTTGGAGCCAGAGTATTGGTCGTTGACACCGTATTGGAAAGAGTAAGGCTTGGGGGCCTCGTCGTACTTGGGCTCATTGTAAGAGGGGGCAGGGCGGTAAGGGGCGTTGTCAGCGACGGCACAGGCCACAAGGGCGATGAGGGCAACAAAGCGAAGCATGATAAATAGTGTTGGAAGGATAAGATTCAAAATGAAACTGATAGCCTTCTCACCATCTCGGAATAGCTTATATACTAGAAACATTTTTGCTCGACGTACGCTCGTGTTGCCATTGTCGGTCTTCGGTTTCCACCACAGCCCCACTTACGCTTCTGTGCACCAAAGATCGAACGAACGAACGAACGAACGAACGGCAACAAGTTTGGATGTCAGCGACTGTTCAAGAAGATTGTAAAGGTCGCTCCACGAAGAATAGACTAGAGAGGTGTGTACGCACTACGCACGTTTTGGCGTCACCTTATGACTGCCGGCTTGCTCTCAATCTCAGAAGGCAAATAATCACTTGACGCCTTTCTTTCAGCATATTAGATGCAAATGGTTTGAAGGGGCGTCGTAAAGCTCCCTTCGAAGAACCCAATGTTTTGAAAGTTGATAATGCTAACCTATTCCTATGAATCCTTCGCCAATTTGCCAGGCCCATGATGTTCGTAATAATGGTGCCTACGGACCTTGCACTCTTCATACTCCTTCTAAAAGATTTGGAAAAGAAGAAACACCTAATCGCATTTGGGCTCCAATGAGTTCAGCAGGTTTGCAAAAGGTCGAAAAATTCCAAATATGTTTCACTAGGAACATCACAGGAATGAGAGAGCTCTTATATTGGGAGAGGCTAAAAAACTTTGGAACTGCACAGTGTTCAGAGAAGGTACGAAGGTACTGAAACTATACTTCTTCAAAGGTGTCCATGAGCTTTGTCCCAATCCAGAATTTAGGGTCAATTCTAGTGGTCGCAGAGACTTAATGTGCGTTTTGAGAGCACCTTCAAGCCCTTGAGAATCCAGGCTAGTTCGAACAATGAAGTCAACTTCTCTTCTTTCTCGGTCTCCTTCATTGTTCAATGTGCTTCCCTCTAATATTCGTAGGGAATACGTAGGCCTTGTTGCTCCGGTAGCATCTTTCAAGTCAGACTTGGACAAAATTATAGATAGCATTCCAGATCAACCCTAGATTCAAGGACTAGCTCGGTCTGCCAACTCAAATTCGTTGGTAGACCAAATATCATATAAAAAATTGAAAGGTAATAAATAGACGAATTATAACCTGTCATTTTAATAGTACTGGAGATTACACTCCCTGTAGCGGTTAGAAAAGCCCGTGATAAACCAAACCAAAAACAAATTTTTATTGATCTAAAATGCGATTAAGGACAAAATTAGCCTGTCAAATCTAAATGTGAACCACTATACCTATGCACAAAAGAGCACACATGGAAGTGATCACAAAAATGGTTAAAATGAATAGGTCATATTCCCAAGTTTTGCACATGTATTAGAAGTGTTCTTTTATGAAAACTGATTTTGATGGGTATAGTCTTAACCCTCGACAAAGTAAAGTAAATCACATCAGTGATAGAAACTTCATTTCATGGCTCATGGCTATTCACAAGTGGGCAGAAAGTAAGCTTCCATTCACTAGTGTAAAGAAAATAGATTCCCAAAGATCAAATTTGTCTTTAAATTGTTTCAAGTCAAAATTACGCTTTGAAATCCAAATATCCTAAAAGATCACAAAAAAACAATGTCACAAAGTTTTAACTTGTTTGCCTTTTCATGCATTATATTTGAAGATTAACTTGAGTGAGCCCTCGCTCTTCTCTCCAAACTCAAAAGCAGGAAAAGCTTTACTCGCCAAATCTTTCTTGAACATACTCACTTTCTTCTAGCCTCATTTTTATACCTTTTTGGACAGAAAGTAACGGCCATTGAACAAATGGATATTTTACGTCTGACCGATTGAGTTCATAAACCGAATGATCTGGTCTTTTTCATGAATGTTAATCAACGTAAAGCAGAATATGTTTTTAAGTTCTACAGTTCTATGAATGCAAGAGCCGGATATCACACCCATTTTAAGGCAGGATTCTTTACCACATAATTCATCATCTATGCATTTATGTGTCTCTTTTAGATCCACGAGTATGGAGATTATTTCATCTATTCTCGGATTCGTGTCTGATGCCTGCCAAGAGGATCTTCTTAAATCATTCATATACTCTATTGAGAACCGATAGGATTCTTATCTTTTAATCATGAACCTAAGGAGGCAGATTGCTTCATTGGTTCATTTTTGAACAAGTTGTAAGCTGGGACGGACGTGTACTTCCTTCGCTTGGGTTCAGAGACTGTTCGTGTATGAATGCTGAAATTAAAGCAACAAGTGCGGTCGTAACGATGACGATGAACATCATCTCGACAGAATCAAAATAGTATGGCTTGTTGCCTTGGGCTTCTTCCACTTTCAGGAAGTTGCCTCCATCCTCTAAAGCCATGTTTATGGGACTCGTGTTTACGTGGTGCCTCTATACACGGTATTGTAATGGCAATTTCAAGGGGGAATCGATCAAGTTCATTACCAAAAGATATGAAGCTCCTTAAAGCATGACCTTTGCGAAGTAAGACCTATTTTCCTATGTTTTCCATGCTTCTTGAATTCTCATTTCTGTTTCTTTTGTCACTTTAAGAGGAAAGGGTATGTTTCATTTTAGCACAAGTAGGCAATCTGAATGTACTTTCAATGATTGATCTTAGTCTTTCCTTAACATCGGGAAGCCACAACATCTGAGTTTTGGTCAGTCTCCTTCGTAATGGATGCTTCCGTTTACGATGCGATCGAATTTCTTGGTGATCCAAGAAAAACAACATCAACGGTTGTGGTCAACCATTATCCTTTGGATTCATGGAAGGATGGAGGAGTTCATTAATCATACTGCTTTAATGATCTGTCAGATTGTTGTGGTGGATTTTTCCTATGTTCAGTGAATAAAAGACTCGGATTGGGCCTCTTTCACGTTTCATGGCTGAGATTCAGCCAATTTGTTTTAACGGAAATAATTGCTCATTTCTTTTCCGAGCCATAAGCTTTAGGTGGGCGGTCTCGATGCATTGTGTAGCAAGTACCTATGTGGGTTTAAGCTTAATCAAGGGGCCAAGGTCAGACAAACGGAAGCGATGAGATCATGTTTCAAAGTGATAACTTTGGGATTTGGGATGAGTTGGCTTTTGGAAATTTGTTTTTTTGGTTTTCAGTCAGCTCCTGTAAGTAACTCTTTATATCTCGAGTGAAGTCGATAAAAGTGATGTCTTTCCTATCAATTTTAATGATGTAATTCAAAATAGTTTTGCCGAGGGTTTTTGAGGTGCATTATGAAAAACTACAATATACGACCTAAAGTTATATCTTGATGACTTGCAGATTATTGTTGTAATGACACGTTTGTTCTCGGGTTAAGAGTCGGATGATCTAGTTTGATTTCTAACCTAAAAAATCCATCCTTAAACGGACAGTTTGCCTTATCGACCATTTCATTTCCCACTCTGATTCTTCTCCACATCTTGAGACGTGTCAGTAAACACGTAAAAACTGATTGAGTTGTTTTTGATGCGAATCGTAAGCAATTTCCTTCGAACTTTAGCCACCAGGAAGATCGAGCAGAGTCTTCTTGAGCTTCCGTATTTTGGAATCGAACCATGTAGTTGGTTGAAAAAAATTGGTTGATGTTTTGCTCTGGCAATTTTTAACCTTGCGGTAAACACTGCTTCGACATTTCCCACCATCATAAAATGAACATTTTTAGGAACCCTTTGTTCATATTCAAATATTTGAGGTTTTCTTATCGCATCCACAACTCTTTGCATACGTTCAACTGCAACTGGTTATCAGATAACGAAAAGATGCCTCCAATCTAATTTGGGCCCAACGGTTTTGGGTCCAACCATTTTGGGTTCCAACTTGGGCAAGTTGTGGTACTTTCTTTTAAATGAGTTTCATGCAGGAATGAGGCCATAAAAACAATAGATCCACCCTCACTTTGTAGTCTTTCTAGTCATTGGACTTCTTGCCATATCTTCTCAGAATGCCATTGTTTTCAGTAAATGCATTGCAGCCACATTACCTCAGCTGTAAAGTTGGCCATCGAATTTGTGGAATTTCGTTACAGAGCTCAAAAGTATTCCATTTCCTCGCTACAACGAGGGCGCAAATCTAGATTGAATGCCCACAACTTTTCACTTTCAAGTTTCCGACCGGAAGCAGAAGAAAAATGTTCCATTTTTGCCACAATTTGAAATGGATCAGTCAAACATTTAATCTTATATCAACCGAAACTTTGGCGTGAGCTCAAATGATCAAACTTTTTTTTCCAGATTGCCAACTCCGATTGTGTCTGGTCGGGAATCTAGTGCAATAATTCGGCTTTGAAACCTCCAAATTCGGCATCACCCAAATCGGTATGGCGTTGGTGAAAATCAATTAAATGAAAAGGATTTCCGTGCCATGGCGAATACGCAGCAGAAAAATACCTCATTGCCTGACCATAACTGACTCGACCTTCAAAACACGTGTTGATCTTGATGGGTAAAAATGTAGCGGCTAAAGCTATAGCGATTATTTACTATTGGTTCATTTTGCCAACAGCCTGTTGCAAGGCTTCTGGGCGGTGTTTTTCTGTTCGTCTAATACATTTTCCTTGAACGCGTAGAATTCAGACATATTAGACGCTAGAACATTATCACGTGTTTTACGTACAACATCATGGCACTCCAGAGCGATAGTTAGGCTAAAAATTAAAGGTAAAGTTCATGAAGGTGATGTGCGAATCACGTCTTTGTTCTTCTTTTCGTTCATTCACAATCCTAACGGTCGCTCAAAGTTCCTCGAAGCCATCATCATTCTCATGAAAAAAGACAGAAAAGAGACGATGCGATGACGACGGACAACTTCGACGGACTGCTTAAAAATCACAACAAGTCACGGATGATTCTGGCTATGTATATAATTACCTGCAAGTGTTCAGCCAATAATCATTGTAGCTGTTGTCTGTATGATTGTAAGCTGAGAGATTCATACATAAGAAGGCCGCCAGCTTTATGACTGAGCCACGTCCACACCCTGTATAACTGGCGACATCAAGGAAGTCGACGAACTTGACGCTCATGAAGAGTTAGGACATCATCGTTCTAATTTGAACCAATGTACACATTATCGCTTGAGAACCGAATGGACTTGTTGGCCGGGCAAAATGTACGCAGAATTCACGATGGTTGCCTCGAAAAGCTCTATGAAATGGCTCATTTATCCCGGAGGTTCAAACATAGCCGAGCGTGGTCGGAGATGAACAATTGCTTCCTTAGTTGTTGGCAAATGTCAAAGGTCATCGGACACCAAAGGGAATCAGGAGCATAGCACAGGTTAGTTGGGAGGCTCTGAATATTGACGAGCAATTTAATGTATCTACATTGCGTTGCAAACTGACCTCTACAGTGATAGCGACTGGTTTGGGTTGATTGGAGTTAAACGGTCGTAAATGAATATGCATAAATCTCGTCTTGATGTTGCGTGAGACATGCCTTTATCTTTTGGGGCTTGGGTCATCAAGGACTAGCAGGGAAGACAAGGGAATGGGGAGGGCTGGGTTGGGCCCAACTAGGAACATCAAAAATTCGTGGACGAGGAGCTTTTTCACCAACGTATTCGTTGTGAAAAAAACTGGTACTTTTAATGTCCTTGTTAGAGGAGCTTTTCACTCAAATCGTGATACTGACAAAAAAGTTCGATATAACTGTATAATATTGTCGGCGATTAATCCTCACAAACTAGATTCTTATGCCATTCTTAACATTTTCAAAAGATTTTATGCATTCCTTTTTTTGACTTTGATCAGAAAAAATAAGTGCAAGACAGATTGCTAAGAGCAAGATTATTCTAAACCTATATTTTAATACACGGTTCAGGGGTCTAGTCCTCGTAATTCCGAGGTCCTCTTGGTTCAACGTGTTCACTCATGTAGGGTCGTGCCAAAAGTCTATTCATAATTCTTCTTGTACCTTGATCTTGACCTTCCTCTGTGTAGTTTGAGTTGGGTTGGTGCGTAGTCCAATTGATCATGATTGACTTTTGACATTTCCGCACGAAAATGCCAAAAGAATGAGCTCGTAAGATGAGCAAACAGTTGTTGCATTGATCCCTTGACCAATCGCAAAAGCATACATGAAGATTTGAATCATTAATTTAACAAGCTTAGCTTCTTCGGTATGTTTTGCTTCAATGCAGTTTTTGGGATCGGATATTAATGTAAGTTTTTGGTAGATGCTCAAAAGAAATATTTGGAAGCGATCAAAGCATTTAGTTGAACGTGTACTTCTATTGACAATAGGACATAAACAACTTCGATCATGTTCAAGTGTACACCAAATGGTACTTTCAGTTTCTAGTTTCAAATCTAGAAGGAAATCTGAAGGACTCAATTTCTGCACGTTCCCATTTAGCTAGTATTTTTCGATTACGGACATACTAGAGTGAAATCAAGTAATAGTGGTTAAGGCTCTTGAAACGTCTTACAAACATGCAAATGACTCAAGTCATGGGTGCAGATTGAAATATTTGAAATATAAACGTGATATCTTTTTTCCATTTATCAAAAAATTCCACCTGTCAGTCTAGACTGATAATTGCATTGGGGAGGAAAAATCGGCAACAAAAGGCGTTTCCTTGGTTGAAACTTAGTGTCGGCCAACCCTGATCTAAGTTCTTGAGGTCTCCCAATTTCTGAATGAGACTCTTTGAGACCCCTGGAGTTCAGCCATGATGAAAAGAGGGTATGCGTCAAATGCGTCAGGTCATTGGGGAAGAACATTCGAGTGCTTGAGAGGGCGGAATTCTGCGCTGAGGGAGGGAGGGAGTACAATTGACGCTTAAGAGAAGAGGAAGGATATGTTGCCGATTGTGGTATGTGTACCATACAGAATCTACGTACAGACTAGCAAGGGCACTGATACCAGTGTCTTCCCGCTTCTGCACCACCCTCGGAATGGTATGTTAGCAGGTAAGTCAATTATCTGACGGGGGTAGCCAAGATGTTGCCATTTCCTCAAGACTATAAAGGTCCGGACCAGCGAACAGATCAGTATCAGTTTCATTTTGAATCTTATCCTTCCAACACTATTTATCATGCTTCGCTTTGTTGCCCTCATCGCCCTTGTGGCCTGTGCCGTCGCTGACAACGCCCCTTACCGCCCTGCCCCCTCTTACAATGAGCCCAAGTACGACGAGGCCCCCAAGCCTTACTCTTTCCAATACGGTGTCAACGACCAATACTCTGGCTCCAACTTCAACGCTCAAGAGACCGCTGACGGCAAGGGTGTCCAAGGCTCCTACCAGGTTTACCTTCCCGACGGTCGTGTCCAGACTGTGACTTACACCGCTGATCACTACAACGGTTATATCGCTGATGTCAAGTACGAGGGCGAGCCCACCTACCCCAAGTACGAGCCTAAGCCCGCTCCCTACAAGCCCGCTCCCTACAAGCCCGCTCCTTACAAGCCCGCTCCCTACAAGCCCGCCCCTTCTTACTCCGCTTAAGAAGTTGAAACCAAGTGCCATGATGGGGACTCTCAACGAAGCTCAAGATATTTAAAGGCCAATCTATTTATTTTGAGAATCCTGGGAAATGTGAGGAATATTCATTATGCTTTCGATAGAAATCTGAATAAATATTTCTTGATTTACCAAAACAAGTTCGTAAGTTGTTCACATTGCCACATCTGATATCGAATCGAAAAGAAACAGCCGCAGCTAAAATATTTTCTGAAACTCACCTTTGAAACTTGCAAAAACCTAAGCCGATAACTTTTGACATAAAGTTTGATTCCGTGAGCCCCCAGAACCTGCAAATTTGAACGAGAAATTGCCGGAATCAAACATGATTGATCAAAATCAAGTATTTCAGATGAACATAAATCCTTGTATAGCTGAACTAAAAGCAAAGTTTGCCTTGTTGGAAAGATTCGGGTCCGAATCGGCCTTTACCGTTTGTTGAAGTACTATTTTCTTCGCTGATTAGCACCTTAGCAATCAAGTTTTGGATTTACATTGGAGTTGCCAACGATGGCCCTCTCTCATATTCTGAATAATTTTGATTGATAGCCATGATTAGTTGCAAGTTGCCTTAGATTATCCAAGGATACCTTTAACAAGGATACCATGAACAGGAGGATTGGACATGGCAATTGGCGAAGCTAGGCCACTATGTGAAAACAACATTTCAGCTCCCCAAAAGTCACACATTATGAAAGAGCGATTTAAAAGAAAAAAAGTCGTGTTTTTATGACAAAATGTTGAGTTATCTTATTTTAAATGAAAATATCGAAAGTTTTTGGTTTATGTAGTGAAAAGTCTAGAGTTTTAAGATTAGGTACTTATGAATAAAATAAAATGTGTGCAGTTTGACCTCCAATGGCAATGCCTTACTGCGTGTTTCCATTTATACCTCCAGCAAAGAGCTGTGACAAAAAGAAAAATCGACCTAGCTCCGCTGATGTCCACTCCTCTAGCTGAACGAACACATTAAGAATAGAATTGGCAGAACCAAGGGAATCAACGTTCATTTCTTTTGGTTTCGTTTGAATTTTCACGGGCTTTTCGAACCGCTACTATTAAAATGAAAGGTTATAATTCGTCATTAAACATATTTCTTCGAAAAAATAATATCATGAAAACAAATTGACATACAATGCAACAAAATGTATAGAGCTATCGAATAATGAATTTGAGGCTTTATATCTTCTTGTGAATTCATTCAACAACATTCAGAACTGTTCGTGTGGAAAAGAGTAGTCCTTCTGAATGGGAAATACCGGGTTTTTACGGATTTTTGGGGATGATCTTTGGGATTGGGGCGTTAGGGTTGGAGGAATGAATGTAAACTGGCCAGGAAGCCTCTTTGTGACTTTTTTCTTTCGTCTCTTTGCACAGTTATCATATCAAGTAGGTATAAAACACCTAGATCGTGGAACTTTTTGGAAAATGAAGCTACTTTCGTATTGAAGCAGATACTTTTAAGCTCTATGATTTTATCTAATAATTTTCGGCAAGCATCTTGGAGTTTTGCAATTCCTTAGCACATTTCAAATCTTTTCAAAATAACACAGAAATACCTTTTTAAACGTATTTCTAATGATTTTGCTCCACAGTTCAAACATAGCTGAATTAGAGCATTAGCCAAGGATATCTAGACTTAAGGGGATGTCGGACCATCGGCCATTTGGTCGGCTAAACAACACTATTGATAGTCTCCTGGGAATTGGTCCCAAACTGTTTTTCGTCTTGTTTAACCAACTAAGTGGTCGGTCATCCAACATCCACTAAAATCTAGATAACTATGTATCTGACAACTCTTTATAGTGTAACTAAGATCTTGTGGACATGAGTAAACTTCGTTTGAAACACTAACAGTCAAATATTTGGAATGGAATTATATTTCTTGTAATGCTAGATTCACCGTGAAATCCGGCAAAATTGAAATAACCTTATTTGGCAATGAATGCTTCGCTTTGAATTGAAAATATGAGAAACATATTGAAAGCATTAATCTACCTACCCACTCTTTACAGCAAGTTCTTTTTATGTATTTTGGGGTTTGGTTTTATATGCAACAGGTAATCTTAGTGATTTGGGCTTTTTCTGAAGCACTTGATGAAATTGAGTAAAAAGTGCATCAATTAGACCTCATTCGTTTTCTTGAAAATTTTGTTCATTGGTTAACTGGGTGTGTTTTAGGAGCTCCCAAAGCAATTAGTTTATAAATTTGATAATTTTGCGGGTTATGTTCAACACATTGAGAGAAAAAAAAGTTGCTCGTTGTGGCTTTATGAGGTAGGAAAATCCCAAGATGTGTTGGATTATTTTTCACGAAGCTTGATAGGGGATTTTAACCACCATGCCCCGTTACTACGATGCAAGATCGGAATTCGTCTCTTTATTAAAAGGTAAACTTGATATATTTGCTCTACCAACGAATTCGAGTTGACAGACCGGGTTAGCCCTTGAATGTAGGGTTGATCTGAATACTTATGAAAATTCAAACTTTAATTTAAAAGATGCCAATGTTCGTCTGTTCCCAGGTATCTGCACATTACCAAGAGAAGAAGCATCAAATTTTGTTCCAATGCATTTAGCATTTTACAAAATACTCTCCAATGGATCGAATTTGTGCGGACCCATTATACAGGGTGGCTCAGGTCAAGTGTTAAGAACGATATTTCTCAGATTTGGATCTTCTTTTACAAGCAAACCTTTTGGGGAGTCTTGTGATGGAACATTTATACCCATTAAAAAAATCGAACTTAATATGTTCCCATATAAGTTGCAAAGTCGTCAGCTACTTAGCCAGGCCACCAAGGCCAAGAGGTTGATGCGGAACCGGGATCTCCTGAGGAAGTCCAGGTCCGGCATGGTACCAAACCTGGTGTTTTCAGATGAAAAGCTTTTTACAGTCCAACAAGCTCTTAATGCTCAAAATGACAGGATTCTTGCTGAAACACAATCAAGCAATCCTTTTGGAGCTGATGTGGTGCTCGGGACCCAGAAGTCAGCCAGCATCATGGTCTCGGCCGCTATCAGTACCATGGGGAAGTCCCCTGTGATCTTTGTTAACGACGAGGTCAAAACTAACAAAGAAGTTTGCATAAAATCCATCCTGAAGGAAGGCCTCAAGCCATGAGCATATGACCCGTACAACGACAAGCGATAGACCTTCACATACTGCCAAAGTCATCCAAGAGTGGCGCCAGATGAAATTTCCAGCCTTCATTTTTGAAGAAGAATGGCCCCGCAGCAATCCTGGCCTAAATACTCTGCACTTTTCCCTGTGGTCGATCGTGGAGGCCAAGGCTTGTGCCAAGCATCACATGAGCCTGGACCATCTTCGGCGGGACCTTGATCTGTGATGGTAGGCAAAATTTGTCCAAATTTGACTTGAAAGATGCTACCTGATCAACAACACCTACGTTATATTCCTTACGAATACTCCAGTAGAAGGAAGTACATTAAACAATGGAGGAGCCCGAGAAAGAAGAGGGGTGGACTTCATTATTCGAACTAGCCTGGATCCTCGAGGTCCTGAAGATGCTTTTAAAGTGTACATTAAGGCACTATGGTCTTTGACCCTCAAACCCTGCGACCCTAAAAACCCGGGTTGGGACAAAAATCATGAATGCTTTTGAAAATGTATGGTATCAGATACATTTCGTACTTTCTGTGAATACCTTTCTAGTCTAAAGTCTGGAATGGTTGGGAATTCAATTTATCCTTTGTCACAATTCAATGCATTTTTAGGGAAGAGCTGATTAATTCAATTGGTAACTTCAGAGATTTCATTAGATTTTGGCACATATAGCAACAGAAGTAGATGGAAACAATTTATCTAAGAGCTACATCAAATCTATCCTTTTTCTATTTAAAAAAACGTTTAATCGGTGAAACTACTCAAGATTTTTACCGATGAAACGCAATAAGCATATCAGATGTTAAACCATGGAGTTGTGTCATGAAACACTTTAAGTCTGGGAATCAGTTGCCCACAGACGAAATGCATATAAAGCGCATATAAAAAAAAAACTCAGAATTTAATTTTTGTTATTCAGCATGAATGGTCTGGAGCACGATGAAACCTGACGACTTTCAAGCCATGCATGATGGCCCATGCACCATCTTGAGCCCCAATTTGTGCATATCTGTGTCTTCGACGGGACCTTTGTCTGGCCATCCAAGAGTTCCAGACCTTCGTGTTTCCAATGGTTTGGATCAGACACGGAGGATATTCTAGATTTTACATTCAATATTTAATGTACGATTCCAATTCTCTTTGTTGCTTGGACTGGTCAATATTTCACATTCTAGATACAACAATTGCTGACTGAGCAATGAATGAAAATCCAGTATTGTTTAATCATCATCGTCTAGACCACTGCCGCATTTTAGCTAGCAATAAAGGGGCTTATGAAACTGGACAAGCGATGAAATAGTGAATGAAAGCATGGTTAATAGCTTTTACTTGCAAGACTGGAATGATTTTAGGCAAGTTTATTAATTGAAATAATATAATCAAAATATCTGTAACGAGCATATGTGAAAGACTTTTACGACAAAACTAGCGATCTCCCTTGAGTGATTCAAGCAGATCAGCCGGCCAAGACTGTCGCCACGACACGAACTCAGGCTTAAATTATGGAGCAGCATTCGCACTAGCTTCTAGCAGCAGCCATTAAAATAAATTTGCCACACCAACGTTCATAGCCAGCCAGTTCAAGTTGTATTGTATGGATAGGGTGAGTGGGTTTTCCTCCAACGTTTCTATTTTTTTTACTGATTCTTTACGAAGTCAACGCATCAAAGAATGGTCTACGTTTGCGTGTTAAATCGACGTCAGAAAGAAATGTTGAAACACATCTCTCTCGTGTTCGAGCTTTGCTCGGATATGTGCGCTAGCTCTGTTTTACAGGGGAAATTCTGCTATCTTTGTTGGGAGGGAGAATTAACAATCACGATCTCATTGGCTCCTCAAAAACTCTTGTACATGCAGGAACTGAGGGGAAGAAGATTCAGATTTTATTTGTGGCAGTGCAGAGTGTACTCAAGTCAAGAGTCAAGCAAGATAGGTCATAAACCCATCAATATGGAAGACTGAATCAATGTGCGCAATCCCATATGTATCAGTTTCCATTCGTACAGCCTTAGTGAATTAACGTTTCATTAAATCAAACTACACGACACCTGTCTACTTGTGACACCAATTACTTTCATAAACAGTATTGGCCGTGATTTGGATCTCTTTTAGTACCATGAGTGCCTCAACAAAGAGCTCAAGCGATGACCAAATTTTGATGGCCATCGGAAATTTTGGACGGTGGCAATTTTTGATGTTCTTTGTGGCGGGCATAACCCTTCTCCCCGGAACGTTTCCAGTCCTCTCTATGACTTTCTTGAACGTGAAAGTCAATCATTGGTGTGGAAAACCCGAAGCTCTCAGTTCCATGTCTACAGCTGAATGGCGGAAAACCATCGACAATGATACTGGATGTGATGGGCAGGCCAAAATCAGTGGTCAAATCAAGTAAGTACTGAAGCAGCTAGTCAGTCATCTCTTATCGGGAGGGTCATTTGACCGAGGGTCCTCAAAACGTCTTTTCCCGACGAATGAATGACACTTGAAGTAGCCCCATGGGGAGGGACTTGGTTTTGTCACAAAGTGGCTTGTCCTGTTGGCTTAATTTCGATCCCACAAGAATGCTTTTAGGACCCTCGGAATGTTTGTCTTTTCCTTTCTTTTCAAGTTGGGTACAGCCAACTCAACGTGCCAAGTAACGGTGTATCGTTAAAGCTCGATTACTCATCCGAGTGTTTGTGCCTTCTTTACAGATGGGAAATGGTCCATCATCTCCAGAATAATACCTCCACAGACACAGTGAGCGAAGAAAGAGTTGGGGATGACTTGTCGGTCGGTTCCATCGAATGTTCAGGCTTCGACTTTGATCGTTCCACGTTCGATTCCACTTTAAGCACGGAATGGAATATCATCTGCGATGATGCGTATCAATTGAGCTTCAGCCAGTCCGTGTATTTTGGCGGCATGATGATAGGCGTCTTCGTGGCAGGGATTCTGAGTGATAAGTTCGGTCGGAAACGGGTTCTCATCACGTCGGTCTTGGGTTTCAGCGTGGCAGGAGTCCTATCTTCGTTTTCCACCTCCTATGGGATCTTCCTGCTTTGCCGGTTCTTTGTCGCAGCAGGCTCCTCAGGTGAGCTTCGTGGAACATTACCCGGGCAATTTGGATTCTAGCATTAAAGGAAATTGATTCGCTCATCAATTTGAAATGAGGTCTCCTTTGGCAACCATTCAATCAAAACCAAGTTATACAACACCAATTTGTTACAAAAGTCTTCCCTCTTCCTCTTTAGGCATTTTGATCATCATCATGGCATATCTTTTGGAAATGGTTGGTGGCAAGTGGACCACTATCCTCGGGATGGGAGTCCAATTCTTTTGGGTCTTGGGTTGGTTGATATTGGGTGTGTTGGCATACTTCATCCGTGACTGGCGCCAATTGACGTTTGTGACATCCATCAGTGGTCTGTTGGTCATTATTCTTCATTGGGTCATGCCAGAATCTCCCAGATGGCTGCTCTCAATTGGCCGGAGCGACGAGGCTGAACAAATCATCCGGAGGATCGCTCGTACTAATACCATCGAGTTGTCTGAAGATTGGTCCCTCCAACCTCAAATCAAGTCCAAGGATGAGGGCCAATTTGAGGAAAAGTCCATCACCGAGCTATTCAAGTACCCTCAGTTGCGGGCGAAGACCCTGATCCTGCTCGTGAATTGGTTCTCGAACTCAGCCACCTACTACGCACTTACCTTGAACTCCGCCGCTTTGTACGGGAATATTTTTGTGAACTTCCTTGTGAACGGCTTCATGGAGATCCCGGCTTATTCCATATCCATAGCCTTACTTTTGATGAGTGGTCGACGCGTTCCGTATGCTCTTTGCATTCTCATGGGTGGGGTCTCGTTGTTGGGCGTCATTTGTATTCCGTCGAGCTACGAGAGGGCCACTCAAGTGGTGGCGATTTCAGGGAAATTCTTCATTACCATTTCATTTGGTGTGATCTACTTGTATTCATCTGAGATGTTTCCCACGGTTTTAAGAACCAGTGGAATTGGAGCGTGTTCCCTCATCTGTCGCTTTGGAGGGATCTCTGCCGCATGGATTGCACTTTTGAGCCATTATCATCCTTACTTGCCCACCACCATCTACGGGATTTTGGCGATTTTTTGCGGATTAATTGCACTCTTTTTGCCCGAAACAAAGGATGAAAAGATCCCCGATACTATTGAGGAAAGTGAACAAAATCCGCTCATGAGTTGGCGAGAAGCATTTCAAGGGAGACATGTCACATAAAAAGCATTCACTTGGCCGAAACGTCTTTTATTTTTGGTCATTCATTTGGGGAAACTGAAAATAAGATTTTGAGGTACGGCCAAATTCGTCATCTACGTTTTCAAAACCATTAATTTAAAAAAGAAGGCTTGAGGGACCAAAGCTTTAGTAAAATGACTCGAAAATGTCAAACTGGAATGACAGTTTCGTTGAACCATGATACCTTTCCTGTAACAGATCATAGATGCATTGCAAAATGCATCTAGATCATTTCTGGCTAAATACCCCCTAATTCCAGATTTCCTTGCAATCACACAATCTTGGAGCATGCTTATCATCGCTGAATCAAACAATTCAGCAAAGTCCCTCATAGGTCACTAAAAAATATCAGTACATCTTGTACGTAAATCGTACATTTGTTTAAGAATAACGGTGCTCCAAACAAAGCCAATTTAAAAATTGGAACCGGTCGTGTTATTTTTGCCTTCCCATCAAAGAAGCTCTCTCTCTTCCCACTCTGAAAAGTCACGACAAGTCTTTTTAGTCAGGCCAGGATGGAAGCTGAAAGTCAGATGCACAGAATGCTGACTGGTCAGCATGGCGAAATTGTGCCAACTTTTGCCATTATAGGCTGTGGTGCCATGATGGGTTCAAACTATAAGAAGTTAATTGCCTTCAGAACGGGTGATATTCTAGATCGAGAAAATGTTTCAAAAATGTGTTGATGATTAATTACGATCGTTTAAACGATACCACATTGAATAAATTTTGTTAACAAAAGAAAGTACCTCAAGAATGTTTGTCATGTATTTAAAAGAACCAAAAATTCACAGTTTTGCACTTTTCATTTGTTGCAATTTTCGGAGAGATGATCATAGGACATATCATTCTCTAAAAAAACATTGAATGTTAATATCGAGGGACGAACCGGAAAAAAAAGAAATTATTCATCCACAATTCAGTTTCTTAGATCATAAAAACCTACGCGATTGAATCCAATTAATCAAAATCTGAAAAAGAACTACACCTCAAACGAAAGAAGGCTGAAATTTGTTTTAGTTATTCACGAACAATAACAACCAAGAGCAACCTGATTTTGCGACAGGTTTTCTACGTCGACATGATCATCACAAAAGGGAACAAACTCAAACACTCTCCCATAACCAGAAACTTTTTCCATCAAAAGCAAAGTGGATGTTGCATGACCGAGGGCATACCAAAAAATACCTCCAGAATTTTATCTGAGGGTAAAAGACGTGAATCATCGCTCAGTTGTCTTAATTTCCCCCTTGCTTTTCCAAATTGGAAGGTATTGATACTTCAGCAAGTATTTTGTCAAAAAATCCTGCTAAGCTAAAGCCAGAAAGAAAATCCTTTTGGCCAATTAATTACTCTAAGCCCTGGTCTTGACAGTGCAACAAGGCATTTTGTAGGAAGGAATAGCCTTACCATTACATGTGGGTGCTATATCACCAAGGGATATTATCTGTGAAAACTTTTTGTTCAAAGAAGTCCATGTTTTCAGCTTTGGCCTTTTGTACTCCAAAGAACTCTTAGATTTCGCATGGTTGGCCGAAATAACAAGCAATGCGAATCCGTCTGGGCATTTCCTAGAAGTTATGCTGTATTTGATATGACATCAACATTTTTTCTCACTCCTTCAACTTTTGAAGTTGATTGTGATAATGAATAGGCAGGCAAATTCAAATTTGAAACAGCGAAGTTCCCAAATTTACCCAACTCTCTCCAAGACGTTTTCGGTAAAAAATATAAAAATAATTGGCTTTATATCATGCCTAGGATCTCTCCACCATTGTTTTCATATGCATTTCTGCGAGTTGTTTTTTCATGAATGATAGCATTCTTTGAAATAGATCAGAATCAAACAAACAAAACTTGTCTCTCCAAGTCTATTCTAAGTTCAAAAGTTTGGTTGGTACAGGAAGTTAAAATGATGTATTTTCGTGGCGTTTTGTCATGTTTTTTCCGTGTAAGACCTAGACTCATACTTTTTTGTGTATGTGTATTCTCTTTTTGACACCTAATTGAGTGGAAGTGACAATAAACACTAATTACTGGGATTAACTTCACTATTTAGACCTATTTCCTTATTTTGTCATTTTGCCAATGCTCTTCTATTCACATGTTTGTTTTCGAGTGGTTGCATGCAAACAAATGAAAAAGGAATGATTCTTTTGAAATTTATGGTAGACAATAAATCTATTGGGGCCAATAAAAGGACAAAAACTGTTTAAATTTTGTATGCTCTTTAAGATGGACACTGGACAATAGCAAATACACATCTTTACAATTGGCCTTTTTGTCACGCTTTCGGCGATCCTTTAGCACCTCCATGAACTTGATCATTCAACTCAATGAGCTGTTCGGTGAATCCCTCATTAGGGCCAATGAATCGCTTTGAACTGAAAAAAGATCAACGCCAATTCAGGTCATTTATAATATTGATAGCATTGTGCGTATCAGTTATAAGCAATATGCGCTGAACTTCTGGAAAGCGGCAAGACGGCACAGGGAAAAAGTGCCAAAAAACCTTCTTTTCAGTCAAAGTTTTTCTTACTTGGCCTCATCAACTTAGATAGAATGGATACCCTTTGAGTGCTTGGGATGTACTGCTGCCAAAATATGCTCGCTCGTTTAATATCCATCATTGGGCAAACGAATTTGGCCTTGTCATTACTTTGATCGGCACTTTCGGCAACGAGTAACATTTGTATCTCTTCTACTAGGGCAGGACATATCGGTATTGTCATTACAACATCTAAATGATATAATACATCATATCACATATATTCAATACAATAACTCACCGAACGACATCAATTGCTTCTTTTAAGCTCAACTTTTTCCTCATTATTAAAAATGCCAACACAACTGTTGCAGATCGACTGAATGAAAATATCGTAATTAATATTGTGATGTGCTTAAAGGTTTCATGTTCATAGCCGACGTACCTTATTCCTTGGACACAATGCACGAGAACCCGTCCTACAATTATAAAACAAGCATAATAATGGTAGCAAAAACCTTACTGTTTATGATAATAGAAATGATATTAAAAGACAGCAGGAAATATCATAGTCAAAATTCAGCAATTAACCACGAAAGGATAAAAATCTGCTGGCCAAATGCGTGGGTACGTAACTCACTTTAGTAAAAAAGCTAAAGCTCTGTGGAAGAGAAGCGTCACTCCTGCCAGGTCAATCAGATTTCTTTCGAACACATATTAATAATTGGGCAACAAGGGCCATGACACGATATATTTATCTTGAGTTCTGTTGCTTGACTTCAAGGAAAGCCGTCCAATTGGCAATTCGCCCATGGACTCCTTGAAATAACAAATTTCTGTCAAGAATTGTATATGAATCACTGTAATATAGACGGAGTTGCTAGGGTTGAGAAATAACATTTTGGAATCAATGCCTTCTACACAACTCTACACAAACTACTGGAGCTAGCCCACTTGTGGCAATCAACCAAAAGAGCCAAAACAAGCCCAGTCCCATTCGAAAAAGAATCTGATGCATTGATATTCTCAGTGATAATTGAACCAGGTTATTAAAAGTGCTCAAAGTTAAATACTCGTACATCCAATCTTGGACACATAGCTTCGCAATAATCGTTTCTCTACCTAGAGTTTTAACAACATTAAGTCAAAACGTCGGGTGTAATGAATGGCAACCTACGCCAAAAAAACACCAACTTATGTGCAATTCCAGAACTGCCTATCTCATTAGAGTTGGAGTGGGTAAAACTTTGAAGTGGCATCAAACCTTTTTTCTTGAGAACTGACTCGATGAAATCGCAAGTTTCTTTGAAATGAGTATTGATAGGGTAGTGCTTGAGATCAATGGCGGGAATGCCGAGAAATTGTATTCCTGTGTTTTGGTAGTAAGAGGCCTTGGTGTTCACATAGCTCCAATCGGTCATGTTGCCTTGAGCAGTGTTGAGAACAGCGCCAATGCCCAAGTCTTTGAGGATATGAATACACATGGCTGTGGATCTGGAAAGAAAGCATTCAAATATGTTCAAATAGTAGATTAAGAAACGATTTTTTTGCCTTTATAAGAATCATTACAATGACCTAAACGGTATTCTACAGTATCTGTCTTTTCTAGTGCACCGAATGTGTTACAAAGAGAACTGCGGTGAGAAACGTCATCTAATGGTTTATTGAAGAATGGGTTAGCAGTGCAAAAAAATCAACAAAAATCTGAAGCATATCATGGATATCTTCATAGGAATAATATTTTGTGTTTAGAACTCTATTCTGAAATGAAATATGATAATTGCTCATATTAACTCAGTATTGCAGAGGGGCAATCAGTGTATTTCAACGGGTACAACAAAAGCCTGAACAGACAGTGCCTGGTGTTCGCACTCTACGAGCCCTGCCTGAAATAAGGATCCCGTTAATTCGTTTCGTGATCCGAGAGTGGTGTTTTGTCGTACGAGTGTTGAAACCATGGAACAAGCTTAGCCCCAAAAATCTGTGAGAGCAAAAATGTTCGTGTCTTTAGAAAAGGACTTAATTTAACGGATCTAAGTGTGCACTTGAGATGAGGGTTGTAAATTTGTGTCCTTTTTGTACGGTCACACCGCTTGTCTTGCTGAGCCATTTCTTTTTTTGTCTTCTACTTTCAATTTTTCACCCCTACACACTCAGTATGCACCTTAAGGAGTGGTCGAGTTTCCTGTACAATAAACAATACAGTATCCTAACGCGATTTTTTCCAAGGTGCTGATTGTAATATTTATGATACGTTAGATAGTGCTTCTTTGGCCACACTTATTGTAATAAAATAGAATAAAAACAGCCACCCAGTATTTTACCTTGTTTATCCACGGACTTCTAGAGATGTGAACTGCGAACGCAAACAAGAATTGCTTATCTCCAAAACCGTTCACTTTATTCCAAATAAGCAATTGATACGACCACAAGATATAGTTGAAGAGATTAACTTGGCCAAATTTGAGCCCAAAACTATACTTAGGAAACTCAGGATAATATGTTCAAAGTTATGTTGTAAACACTACATAAAATTTGAATTTTCGGCCTGCTCTCGAACAGCTACATAAGCTTTTGACAACATTACTTTGAAACGAACCACTTTACAGGAAAATAATATAAAGATGACTTGTCTTCAATAGAAGGGATCTACGTTTCTTATTGTTTTACTTTAATTCGAAAAATGGCTCAGAGTAGTTTTGACTTTGACCAAGAGCAGGCCGATTTGGCGGGAAGCTTTCGCAGTCCATATTTTTAGAAGTTCGTGGTTTATCCTTCGACGAGTGTATCTTAAACCATCAAATCATACGGCCTAGGTAAAGTATGATGAGTAAAATGACTGAACTAGAATCACCTTATCATTTCACCAAGGTGGTGTAAAATCATGATAACATGTTGTGCCTTGGTGCACGTCGAGTTTGAGAGCTCATCGCTATTGTCTTTTTCATTTAGCGGAGGTGGCGCCGTCTACCTCGACTAGATGCCGATAAATAGATATGGAAACGAAAATGTTTGCGCTATAAGATCTCAGACTTTATAGAGGTATCACTCGCTACAAGGATTTCTTAGGGCCTCGGATGTAACAACTTTTTCGGGAGACCTTTCAAAGCCATCAAGTTTTGCTGGTTTTTTCTTCTTTTTTGCGGGCTTTCTTACCGCTCCATTCGGAGCAGTTCAAGACGAAAAAAGTATTCATTTTAGGTAAAATATTTGCAAACAAAACAAGGGTTAAAATGTCAAAATCTAATAATTTTCTCTGCAGCTATTTACAATCGTTTGTCCGCACCAAGAAAACGCAGAGGGGGCTGTTCTGGGCGATGAAAAGTCCAATAGGCAGAGATGTTCAATTGATCATGAAATTGACCAACACTTTATTAGTCTAAATGAGCCCAACTCGTGAGAATGGCAGTATTTGGTTGGTTGGGGCAAGATGTATAGTAATAACTCTGTAGGTTAAAAAGCGTGAGTTTTGTTAAACCCTTGGTATTCTGATCACTAACATTGAACACTAATGTTATTTTCATCACGTTGTCATATATGTAGTTATCAAACTGGGTGTAAAATGTTGTAAAATGGCGAATTTACTTCACTGTTCTAACCTTTAATTACTCCCTTTTTGCCATTAAGGCATTTATGGTGATTATTTGAACCCAAATATATTTGATTTTGGCAGTTACAAACGCTTTCAGCCATTAAAAATATAATCTATAAAGTGTCATCATATATAGTATATTTATGATTAATAAGTTGGATTCGTTTTGAACAAATAGACAAAAGTGTCAGGTGATAATTTTTTTATTACAAAGCTCTTGCACCTCATTATTTCAAAAGGATGGCAAACTTGAAGACGTAAAACAAAATTGTGTCAGCAGAAATATATCTGATTTATCAAAAAAAGATGTAACTTAATGGGCTTTTTCTAATGCATTTCATAATCAAAAGGCCAAACAACATGAAGTTCACACCCACCATTTATATGACTTAAATATGTATCAAGGCTAAACTCATGGTTTGTTGGTTTTCTTCATTTCTTTCGTTTTTGAATAGCATTATCATGGATGTAGTTATGGACCAGGTCACTTCGCAAGCTAATAACTTTGGAGCTTAGCCTCAAAATATGGAATGAGGTCCCAAGGCCTAATTACAAACACTTCGCTTTAGTAGATTGAAAATGAGAGTATGGGTCCACAAGTTGCGGTCTAAGGGTTGGACACAGGTTGCTGTTGGCCTCTGGGGATAAAGTTAATAGAGTTGAAATTCCCCCTGGCTTTTTACAACATTTTTAGAAACTTTTGATACTCTCTCAAGGTGTCAGGAATCCTGTTGAAAATGTGGGGAGTAATGGCCAATGAAACGATTCATCTTGGTCAGTGATCTGAGAGCGAGCAAACTTGGCTTGTCAGTCATGTTCCTTGCTCCTCTATGTAAGGACACTTCTAAGGGAAATACATGATTGACATTTTTTTACATAGATTCACAGGCAGGCAGGCTAAGAGACACTCACTCACAAGTACTCGATGTCTACCCAATCAGCTGTCAATAATCTCAACTTTTTCATGTTGATCAACCTCTTTCTTGGTTTAAATGAATCCATATCAGGCTTCCTTGGTTGCTTGCATTCACCTGTCCTGATGACAGGGCTTTGGTCTTTGAATGGCCAAGTCCTGGGAAATAAGGATGGGCGGTCTCTGGGTTTGCAAAAAGCAGTGCTGCTTTGGTCAAATTTGGGGACACCTGGTCACCAATGAGGGATCACTACATGCCTTTGATTCCTCGATTTAGTCTATGAACTTAATTCTAAATGGTTACTGATTCGAGGAACATAAGGAATAAATTGATAAGCACAAGGGAGGGTCGGACAATGCCATCAAAGGCTTTAATTGGCTTCTCGGATCTCAGATGAGAACACATTCGTTTACTCTTATACACTCAAAAAGTGTTTTTATCAATGATATGAACGTCTTGGTACATTTTTGTCAGGCTCTTGACGAGCACCCTTTTGACGACTCTGCTTTCAGTATATTATGAAGGGCCCTTCATGCTTAGTTAGTGCAGGATTACAGGATGAGCTTCTCTCCTCGACTTAAAGTAATGACAGAACAAACAAGTTCTTCTTTTCTCAGGGTTGATGGTCTTTTCAATCCCTAGCAGATGGACCATTGTTGTGTTTCTGGACCAACAACGTGACACACGTGTATTGAAAGGCTCAAACAAAGGGTCTAAGAAGGGAACCACGTTGAATGTTAGTATCATCATGGTGCGTGACATTAATGAGCAAGCTCAGGTCATTTCCTGGGAAGTTTAGTTTGAAGCAAACAAATGAATGTGCCAATGATCGTCCCCCCCCCCTTCAACTGCAGGTAGTTAGTTCCCCAGGATAGGTTCTAGACGTGTAATATTCCAAAACATTTCCTCCATTTCAAATCTCGGGGAGGAAAGAGGGAAAGCAAGTCAAAGTACAAAGAAAAAGTCAATCTTGGCTTTGATGTTCAGGAGGATGCTTCAGGTAAAAGACGCGTTTCATTTTTTCATGAGATTAGGACCTCGAGTGTATGAACTTTCATATACTTCACTATCTGTCTGAGGAACAAAAACGGAGTCACGTTTAACTTTATGTTGAAAGGCATTCAACATGTTACCAAACACCAATTCTGGGAAATGAAGTCGAGGTTCTCCATACCTTACAACTAGAGTAATATTGAAGACTTTGGTTGTGACGGCAAAGGATAGATACGCCATCTCACAATCAAAACGTATTCTCTGTTGAGGATAGTCTAGAGTTTCGAACCATTGCATTTGTAATAACGCAATACAAATCATTTGCATAAAATATAATGCCCAAAGTTCTGGCAGAACAGGCTCTCGACCAAACTTTTCTTGCCAAACATATGAGCGTCCTATGGAAACCATGAATTTGGAGGTTTCCAACCCACAAGGCAAGACGATGCTTATTAGATGTTGCCAATCGGTTGAAGTGGAACCATAGTTATCAAAATAATTCAATTTATTTTTACACAAAGCGAACTGCAAAAAACTGGATGGTGTTCAACTAACAGGAATTGAAAGCAAGAACGGATGTAGGATATCAATTGGATACGAGCTTTAACTAAAGTATGCTCGTTTATCTTTCCCTACGGACAGAGCTCTCAAGCAGAGGAAGTTGAGAGCCAATTGTCTCTAACTTCTAGCCGATAGTAAGGTATGTGTGACAAACATGGACTGAGGTATTTCAAAAATCTTCTTTTTTCGCTCTCTATCGTCCCAGAAGTCAAGAACTGAGATCAAAACACCAGGTTCACACTAATGGATTGAATCCGGATCGGTTTCAGCCTCCGAAGGTGTCTCCAGAGAGTTGGCCAATGCATGTTGGACCATGAGCGTGTTCCCCATAATGGACACCTTCTTCTGCTTTCCTCCACCCACTTCTCGTTCTACTATAGATGGAGCCTCGCCCACGGTGGATTTCTTCTTTTCTTTGGAGGAAGGCTTTCGACGGAAACTGGCTCGGATGCGTTTCCGGATAGATTTTCCTTTCCCATTCCTGAAATGTTGTAATGAAAATATTATTCTATTGCATGCTATATTTTTTGTTGACTGCTCATGGGACATACCTTGAACGGAAGAACGACGTTTGAGTTCGGGTGATTGTTGGTCGGTAGACGTAGAGCCCATCTTTCTCGCCCAAACCCACGCCACAAAATGTTGGCAACCGAACGTCTTTGCTTTCGGTATCGTGAATGTAGAAGAAAACGGTGGTGTGCTTGTCCATTTGGATGGAGATCTGAAGTTTGTACTGAGCCCGAGCTAAGCAAGCCACAATGCTAAGGACCAGATTTTCGGCACACAGAGCATCGTCATGATCCGTCTCATCCTCACTTTGAGACCAAGGTTTGCCGTTGAGCTGGATGAATTTCCGATCCGAAATCTCCCCCGGAAGGACATTCAGCTGCAGGTCAGCCGTGTAATCAGAAATAACGGAAGACACGGCATCCGAGATGCCACGGATACCCAAGGACCATTCGCTTTGCACACATCGAACCAAATCACAGAGAATTGTGTTGGGCACCTCGTGAAAGCCAAGGATGTTCTTGCCGTTCGTTTCGAGACAAAGACAGTCCTGATTTTCCCTCTGCGACATGAAGTCCTCAAAGCTGTTGGAAAGTGGAGTCGAGGAGGTCGGAATATCCTCCTCTGGCGTTTCCCTCCGGAAGCAAATCGCAGTCTGGTTCTGAGCAATACCTTTGACACTCAAGTCAATGGGTGTCATGGGTTCCCACCCATTTTTGTATAGGGTCAGGAGAACCTCAGCCGTTAGGTGGATGAGAGCATGCCGATTGGAGGGCTGCAACTTGAAGGAGAAGGCCAAATGCCTGTCCCAACCAGATTTGAGGATCTTAAAGTGCCTCTTCACCACTGCTGTGACGAGTTTCAGCACCGGATTGGTCGGATTGACGATCTTGATTTTATCACAAGCCTTGATACATAGGATGAAGTATCCATAATTGCTTTCCTTAACGGCTGTGTTGCAAATTGGATCGGGTTTCATCTTGCTCACTTTGGCCGGTCCAGCTCCTGGTCTGGCTCTCGAATGAGCAGCGCCCATGAAGAACTGAGCTTTGGAGATCCTTGTGGCACGATTAAATCAAGAATTTACTATGGCGATTCTTGGCGAGGGTAGAAATCAAATAATCAATTCGCAAGCCACTCGGTCATCAGAGCCTATGATCAAATGCGCAGGAATGTTTCGTCCAGCTCGCTGGATGGAATCGGTAGTCTTGGCCTACAAAGAGTCAGTCAAGGACTAGCTCCAATGTTTGTTGTTGCTTTCAAACTCAATCCGTGGAACTGCCCTCTGAGATTGCGTCGCAGTTCGGGAACATCCTTCGCAGATCCAGTTCCTTCGTTCAATGGGGAATCCCTGTTCCAACGCCGGTCCTTGGCTTCGCGTGTTCCTCTCCTCGACGAGAACCGCTCGATGTCCGTGAAGACGTGAGAGTATCGGACGGAAAAGGGAGAAAGAACCCCTGATCCTGCTTCAGCCTTCAGTCCTCAGCCTTTAACTTTGGCTTTGGCGCTTGGGAGATACGTCGATAATCATACAGATGCTCTTTTCAAATCGAGTGAAAAGCACAAATGTTTCGGGGCGATGGACATATCTCATGCACCCATGAATTTTTCCAATGAGCATTCTCTTCGAGTTTCTTTGAAATGACTCAATAGAAAGAGGCGGGAACAAACCTTAATCATTCTCAAGGCGACTAAGCTCCAGATTCATTACTCACTCGTTCACTCAGTCGCTATTCTACCTTCAAATCTTCGAACTTTTGCGGTTCTAAGAAGCCAAAAGGTACGTGCCCAAGTTATCTACATACAGACATACATACAAACATACAAACATACCGTACATCCCACTTGCACGTTTGAGTGTGGTGGATTGAGCGCGAAAAGACTTTCGGAATGTGCCTCGTCCTGGACCTTGACATGCTTTTACGAACTTTAAATGACAAGGTGGCATTAAGTGGGAGATTATCTGAGATTTGGCTGAAACCGAAATTGCAAATACCTCGGTAATGACAACACGAGACAGCATGGCAAGCATACTGAACACGGATCTTGTTAAACAACCTCATTGCATGCAGGCCACTATTTGATATGATGTGAAAGAGGCCTTCATGAAGCCAGTTACATGCGTCCTTTATCTCGCGTTTCCACGACAAATGGGATGGCGGAAACGAACCACGCACATGTGTACCATATCAGATTAAACCTACGAAATATGAGAAGCCAACCCAGGGGAGTAACAAAATGATAGTCAAGCCCTTTAACATCGAAATGGAGCACAGTACACTCAATGTACAACAATTGGACTTTTTATGCTCAAATCCAAAGACGGCCTAACCTTCAATGTGCCTATGGCTCTAGGGATGACTTTGTACAACATGGACTATAACATTGGCAATCCATTTGTCCCAAATTTGCTGGAAACAAAACAAAATTCCCCTAGAGATTCATGTTGAACAATTACAAGATTGACGCTCGTCATTTGTTCCAGACGCCAGTGAAGAAGAGACTTTTCCGAGGAAAATAAACAAATCCGGTCTGGGCACGTTGTCGAGAATATGAGGTTCACAAATGCTCTCGCTCCAATATTCATCTCAACCGTGCATTGTGTTAAAAAGAGGGCATTTTGGTTCCCGAAAACGCTTTACAATGGATTCATATTTTGTGCAGAATGTGGTGTGGCACTTCGTTTGAACTTCCACTCGTGAAGAAACGGAACCAGTGTCAAATTGCTTGCCAATTCGCATTGCTTAGAAACGGCGTGTTTGACTCTTGAATGCGAACTCGAGATAATCTCATTTACTTGATGAAGACTATTCTGTTTCCAATCTAGTTTCAGTCGCTTTTCAATACGAAATGAGGTCTTCTCGATAAAATCAAGTTCTTTACCATGCACGTAGATTCACTCCAATTGGGCTTGGAAAGTTTATCATCGATAGATATTGATGATGGAGCCTGTTTTGGGGCAACAATGATACCTTGTTAACTTCCTACAAAAATAAATAAAACTTGATGCATTTCCTCTTCCCATTTATATTCATACCAATTAATATTCAGGTGTATTTTTTCAAGATGATGTTTTCGATTGGCCCTTTTTCGTCGAGTTTTTGTCCCATCGAAACTGTGACATTTAGATAAAGGGATAAAAGCAGAGGGATTGGAATTGTCCTTTTTGCTAACTAACCCACATACTCGTAAACACATGTAGTTCTTGCACGCTCATCATTTGCCTGGTCGGTTTGAAAAGCTCTGGCCGCCAACAACGCCTAGTGTGTGTCGACTTTGAGGGTAAAACAATGCATTGGAGAATGAGTCTATTTATGAGACATGGTAGAAAGCAAAAGCCCCATCAGAAGGAAAGCAATACCAAAATAAATCTCCCGTTTAAAGCCCTAATAGGATTGGCCTTAATTGTTCCTTTGGATGATGCGGATGCTCGTACTTCTCGCTATTGGAAGGAAAACCCTGGCGGACTAAACAATAACAGATACACAGACAGACTTCCCATCGCTTTTCACCTTTTTTCATGGCCTTTTATGGCCTTTGAAGCCTTCACAGCCCGAAGTTTTCTTCAGCGTGCGGAGTTGAATTATGATGGACATTTCATTAACATTCGCTCTTCTTCACTCAGCTGCCATCTTTTCACAAACAAGACAGATATTTGGAACACCTCGCTTGGCATGTTGAGTGTGAAAAAGGAAGATCCCAAAAGATTTACATACCACTCACATTACTCATTTGGCTTTGAAGCTTCTGCGTCATGACTAAATCCACTATTTTGTCTCGCATCAGCATTCAAATACATTGATCCCTGATCCTTAACGTCAACAAGATCGGCAAGACGAGTCGGATGGAAGCCGTCAAACAACTTTGATCGTCTCAATGGCGCTAAGGAATGTACTAAGCTTTTTGGATGTACGCACGATCGTACACTGTTTCCGAACAAGCTACGATTTGATTCCGAGAGCAGCTAAAAATCACGTTGATCACTAGGGCCAGCCAGAATTTGCATCTTACAAATCCTTTAATATCTGCAAAAAAACTTTTTCGTCAATATTTTAAATTTTATCAGCAATATCAAATGTTTTTCTGCAACTTGATACGCAATTTTAGTCATTTTAGTATGAAAATATCAGGATATCTGCAATCTACAATAAATTTCATGAATTTGGGTCAATTTTATTCGTGACATTGAAACTTGTGTAATTTCTGCAAACTTTTTTCTGACTAAGGTGTGACAAAAAAATGATCGACACCCTGCAATATCGGATGAAGAATTCCCAGATGAACATCACTCAAAACCGCAGTGTAACATAAGAATTCGTTGAATAAATAACTTTTAAAACGAACTTCTCCCATTATCTTATAATTTGAGCAGGAACACATTAGAATCGAATATAAAGTGATGTCAGTGGACTGCAATCCTAAAGGATAAAGTTGGTCTTTGACTGTATATGATAGTTGAGATCCATTCATCTGGAGGATTTCAACAAATCCCAGGAGTAGTTCATACACCTGGAGAACTCTCCTAACCCAGCAGTACTATTAAGGTCAGATTTGCAAATATTAGTTCCCTATCTACCCACACAACATGCACTTGTATAACTGTTTCCTTCCTTTAAAATCAGACACATGCGAAAGTTTGCTGAGGTTAATCATAATTTTATGACAAAATATTTGTATGGTGGGGGTAAATGGTCTTAGAGGCACCGCTTAATTGGCAAGAATCTTCTCCCCAGGCATTGTAGGTTCAAATCCTGGTGCCGAAAATTAACCTTTAAAGAGCTAATGTAGCGGAATGGTCTGAGAGACAACATTAACTCAACACGTAACTTGTTCCCAGGAGTGTTGGGTTGGAACGTCGGTGCCGAAAGTCATGATGACGGTAGTCCTTTTTATCTACATACATTGCTCAATATGAATCTATGTTAGCCCTTAACGCCCTCATTAACTTGTTGCCTACATTTTGGGAAGTTTATTCGCAATTTTATCTGCAAATTTACGTGATTCTTGAACGAACTTATTGTCAATAAAGGCCACATTTATCTGCAAGTTTTGTCCAGGCCTATTGATCATAGCTCTTTCGCGCCGTTTGGTCTTTCTCCTTTGATTACCGAGAGCAAAGCAAATCAAGATGCCAAATGAAGCTTAAGGCTGTGAACACCTTTGCCGGGTGTTTCACAAATCAATGAGCGATATCTGATATCCAGCATTACTCATGCCCAAAGTATATACTAGATAAACACGCTCATGCCCCAACCTTTCCACAATTCTGGCTCCATTATGGTGAATTGGCTGATTCAGAAGATCAAAATGTTACCAGAAAACTGATGACTCCAAATCTCACCTAACGGCATTGCATGCCTCATTACGGCTCAGGGAGTCGATGATGGTATGTGACAAAACTCTTGAGGTTTGCCATTCTGTCTTAATCATGGACCTGCTACAAACCTTCAAATGAGCTTCACACTTTCTGTCAAATTGTGAACCATGTCTATTTTTGAGCACCGTTTCTTTTGTAACACCCTATTAAAGCCCTTGTCCAATTTTGATCATCAATGGAGAGTACAAACTCGGAGGTTGTCAGCTTTGGGTAAAGTTGAATCCTCTCCCAAACGGAATAGGATAAGTTGCGCTTGACTTTGATCTCAAACCTCACGTGTATCTTCTGCATTCAATAAAAGATCCACTATTCAAAAAAACTCTGATCTTCATTTAGAATCGTAGACAAAACAGAGCAATATAACCATAGAGGCTTAGAGCATTACTGCACTGACCCAGAGAGAGATCCGTGGAAGAAGCGGGCTCTTCGGACATGCTCTTTAATGACGTTGTCAGAAACTAATCTTGGCTTCAAAGGCTTTCTAGCTGTTATGTTATATATGGCAAAAAAAGATGAACTTCCATTGTGACTTAATCAGAACATGGACACCTTTGAGTCTACTGAGGAATTGGAATACGGATTGACGCAAACCGTCTTTTCAAGCTTACATTGGGGCTTCGTTCATACACGCCATTGAAAAAAACGTCATGGCTGACTCTATAGCTGAGGAAAAGACTACGTAAATTAAACCCTCAGAAATGAACGTTTCCGGGGATTTTCCCCGAGAGGGTACAATTAGAATGATTTCATTGTGACCATCGACATGGGCCAGCCAATTTGCAGTCTTTTCGAGGTCATTTATGCTTCCATACTTCTTTTCTCACAATCCTCAAGCGAACCTCAATTTGACATGAGTGCGTTTTTCCCAACTATATAGCTTCACTTTTGATCGCAATATTGATACACTTTATAGCTCGGGACAACATTTCAAATCAAGAGAAAGCCGGCCTTGGAGTTCCTCATTTATTTGCGTACGCGCGACTGCAAAAAAGGAAAAAAGTTTGCTTACTAGCTCGTTCGGTAGGAACTAGAACAAGGTCAAGCTCTTTGACTCATCTTTTATCAAATCTGGGACTGTCGTCGTGACAAACTCGTCCCACTTCATCTATTTCTTTGTTCTGCTGTTCTGCTCCTGCTGTAGGTAGAACACGCTTTTTAGTTTATAGTAGGTATTAGGCAAATGGATCATTCGGATTCAAGACCTTCGAATTTCTCGTTGTACATTCTGATATTAGTTTGGATTTTGACAAAGCTTTATCTTCTCCATGTTGGCCGTCCCTCTCTCATCAAGTGGTTTTAGAGGGCAATTCTAGCTTTCGACAAAGGTCAAAAGCTCTCAATAATCTGTGAATTATTTCGTCTCGAACCATTGGTCTTGGCAGGTCCCATTTTATCATAAGGGTTATCATCAGGCACCAGGGTTTGAACCCACGACACCTAGCGAGAGGATTCTTATCTTGCTGCAGCTGCCTCTTAGACTGCCATTAAAAGTCTACAAATTGTAGAAAACAGATCCCATGAATAGACATGTAAGCCGGTTTGCTCATCTAGATGATAAATTACATCCATTTCTAGGCGTGACCTGTTTTTTCCTCCTCCCTTGATGATTTTAGGCGTTCACGAAGAAGTCACTTAATTCTGGGAAATATTCCACTACAATAAAATTCACGAAGTACATCATTCGCGTTAATCTGTGTTGCTATGCACTTAAAGGTCTGTCATCATAACAATCTGATTGTCCTTTGTTGGGAGTGAAGATCTTGAATTCATAATTCAAAAATCTCTCAAATTTGAGAAGCTCGGCATCATAGAATACACAAAGTAATCATCCCTTATGGGGAATTGGGGATGCTAGCCACTGTTCAAAAGTTAGACTAGTTCTCCTAAGCTGACGTTGCTCAAGTCATTAGCAAGTCATGTTCAATCATAAAAAAACTTTTTTTCCAACATTAATCAACTCGCTTGCTTAACCACAAAGACCGACAGGGCTCGTGACTTGTTCCGGAAAAGAAATAGCTATTCTCTATGATTTTAACAAAGATTTCTCCAACCTTGGTGCTGCTGCCTCTTAGACTGCCATTAAAAGTCTATAAATTGTAGAAAACAGATCCCATGAATAGACATGTAAGCCGGTTTGCTCATCTAGATGATAAATTACATCCATTATATATGATAAATGATAAATTTACATCCATAGGTAAAGGTACTAATTAATCCATAGGATCTGTAGTAATGAAGTCATGAGAGCATAGCAGAAACATTCTTCTCAGTTTGAGACAAGGCTAGTGAAGGGAAGTGATCGATGAGAACATTTCAATTTAACATACCGACTGAGAAAGCAAACAATCATGAAGTCCTTGACTCAAACTAAGATTTCATCAAGGGGCAATAAAAGCAATAAGACAGAAGAGGATGAAGGCTGCCGAGGCAACATTAGTTTCTTGTCACTTCATTTGACGTGTGTCAAGATAAATGGAGGTAGATTTTTCTTCGGATACCTTCTTTTGACACAAAGTACAACTTCAAACTTGAAAACAGTCAATCAATATTCTTTTTCAACCTTTCTCGGAATGACGTCACACAATTTCCCAACCATGGACTTGACCTCCGTCGATCCTCCCCAGAGAAGAGAAGGCAAGCCCTCCTTTCGTTGTTAGACGGTCGTCAAAACAGAACCGTCCAAACCAGGGCAATCTCTTCAAGGAGGCCAACTTTCAAATCTCAGCCAGTATTTGTGCACGTTTTCCTTAATACGAATATTCTGTCCCAACCATGGGTTGTGCTGCTTCTTCGCAAGACGCTTACTCCAACGGGTCTTACGGCTCTGGTTCGGAAATTAGTTTGCACAACAAGAAACGCCCCGAAGAGGTGGTGTACTCGGATATCGAGAACCAGGCCCTACCTGTTCTAACTTTCAATGAGCAAATATCTGTCGTGTCTCAATCGGGATCGGGATCCTCATCCCATCGAGACCGATTAGACGAGTTCAAACGCAAAGGTCGAGATGAGATTCGACAAGCTCAAGAGAAACTCAATGCCTCGCTGAACACACCCATCGTGGACAAAGAGATTCGAGTATTGGAAAGTGGAGCCTGGTTGGAGGAACATAAGGATCTCACCCATCGACGAAGTGTCCTGCCGCCCATTCAGAATGGGAAGCAAATCACCAGCAAAGGCATGGCCTTCAACGTGGATTAAAAAAGAACCACGCAATGGGACCGATAGAAGTGTAAGGAGTGTATCTTTGGTACGTGTCATCATGTTGAAGAAAGGGATAGGAAAATCCTTTTTAGCCTCAAAGACAATCATGTTGAGTACTTCAAATCTCATAACGCCCCTCGGAAAAGACACGGATATCATGCATGGCTGATACGTGAATCAACACGCAACAGTTGACCTGAACCAAAAAAGACGCCTTGGCCGTACAGCAGGTTGACCTGAACCAAAAAAGAATATAACCAATCGTGAATGTGCCAAAGAGTGGATCATATTAGATGTTTCGTTTTTAGTGCTCGAGTCGAGTTTTACACAAAAGTTCCTTGCGTCTAACAAACGTTGCTTAGAAATGAAACGTTCCCTCGACATAAACCATAGTACAAATGGAAAATAGCTTGGCTAAACTGGCCATAAATGGTGGGGTTCCACATTTCGTTGCAAATTTAGCTTGACCAGAATGTTCCAACCAGTCACACAACACAGATTTCCTACATACGCACATACCAACTATCAGTGCGTGAACTCGTACAATGGCCATACAAACCTTCGAGAATGCAATAAAATAGTCCCTTTTGCATTTACCTTACTCTTTCACATTGAAGCCTTTTACAGGGTGGCCAGAAATAACGACAATTTGGAAATCAACATTGAAAAATGAATGGATAGACAATTCAAATCAAAATTTCCCATGTCAATATTTGAACATTGGCCATCTATCAAGGTTCTCTACTCGTACGATCAAGTTGTACTCATTTTTCGCTATCAAAGACTACTGATGAGGATTACAGTCCCAGTAGAGGTATAGAAATCAGTAGAATGAAAACAAGAGACAAGAGTGAACGAAGTATAGCAGTTATGTAAAGCGAGTACAACAACGTTGCTTGCTCTCCTCCCGTGCCAAATTTAATGGATTTTGTCGTAGTTTAGGTGCTGTGGCGGTCGCAGATGATGGACGCATCGAGAAATACCCTCAGAGCATCTTCTTTAGATGTTTGTCTAGTATTTTTTTTAACTATGAAATTGACCTTGCTATCATTTGATCACATGACAAACTCATTCATTTTTATCAGGCCACCCCGTATGCACATGGAATGTTAACATACCATAAAATTTGATAAAACATTCAATCTTAAAGTTATGTCTGTGTGAATCGCGACTGTGATTTGAACCTATTGATTGTGATCCAAAGTATTTTTAACACTGTCGTAAAAGCTCATTGTGATATGTTCATTGAATAGTCCAAATACAAAAATCCGTCTTTCTCTAAAAAGCTTGGCATGTAGAAACAGATAAGGAGAACTCGTTCCGTAAGCAGTCATTGGAATCATTCTGTACGGATAAAAACCAAGAGAATATCGCTGATCTTGACTTGGTCTTTCTACTAATGAGGAGCGGAATGAAGGTCGGTGGTCGTTCTACTTACTCATCACCCAAGAACAAGCCTGGATAGACTTCATCCGCTCCGTTCACCGGCCAATGCCATCGACCGGTTTTCGGATCCATGTACCAAGATCGCACGGTTTGGACCGAAACAGAAAGATTCTTGGGGATCAATTGACGACTGCGTCCGGTGAGGCAAATGTGCTCTTTAGGGGTTCCCTTGGAATCTTCGTCCCCGAGCAACGGAAAATCAGCCTTGCTGAAGGCTCGCTTGAAGCGCCGTCCTCCACAGACTGGTTGGAAAGCGGACTCGGGTGTATCTAGAGAAAATGCCAGGGTTTGAATGTCGGCCATGGCTTCAATTCAGTAGGAATATTTCTTCCTGTAAGAAAAACTTGTCTCATTGATATCCAGTGGATCATAATAAAAGCACTAGCCAGGCATCTAAGGGCTTCGGAAATTTTGGTCAAACCCTTTGTAGTGCGAGACTTTATCTATCTCAAAATTATGCGAATTCAACTTTTAGAGCACTTTTTCAACAATACAACATTGGTTTCGCTTCCTTTGACTTGGTAATCTTAAGTTTTCTCATTCATTCAAAGGTAGTTCTTTGAGAAGGATATCAGCTGGTTCTAATTACCCTCACACACGATGAATTTCACGCCTATTGTCAGTTAGTCTGATGAAAAGGCCAAGAACAATCACGAAAACGCCTTCCAACTCGCCCGAGGCTTCCATTACCAATTTGGTTGCCAGGAAACAGGAATCAACAAAACCCTCGAGACGCATTGCTCAGAAAATGAAAAATCCACTTCAAAGTCACAAAATGACGAACTTACTTTTTGTCTTTGTTGGACTCCAATCTGGTTCGAACTTGATTGTTAGTGGCCCCTATTGTAGGATTCTGTTTCCAACACTTGGCGCCTACAATTTGTCCTCAACGACGAGACGGAGACGGAAGGTTATATTTGGAAATGTCACAAACACGAACGGGTGATCACTTTGACCGACAAATACTTGAGAGTATCAAAATATTTACGTTTCAAAGCGGTGTCGTCATTTGTATTCGAAGAACTATGGAGCGTTTAATTTCATGGAAATCCGTCTTCGTTTATGGCAACTTTCTGCCACTCGGCCAGCATCGTGACGCTCCTTGGCACACACATAGGTGTTTGGACCCAGTTGGAACGGGCGGGTGGGCCCAGTACATTTGAGCTAAGTACACCCCAGTCTCAGCCTTTTGACAATTGGCTGGCCCAAGGTTGCTAACGCGTCCTTTGGGCCTAATTGCAACGTGCTTGATTTCCTTAAGCGTAGCCTTAAATACCAGTCAAGGCTTGTCATGCCCTCATTTGGGACATCGCCTGAGTAAATATTGTTCCAACTATTGGAAAGTAAAAAAATGTGAACTCGGACGTCAGATTTATTTCTTCTTCTTCTTCTTTAATCAGATTTGGCCAAATTTGGCCATGTCTCATCTCAGTCTCTTGAGCAAAAAAAAGAAAGCCCGAAGTTTTTTACACAGGTTCTCGGAGTCTGTAGATGAAAGTCGAGCTCAAGGATGGGTTTCTTACACGTACAATTAGGAGATCTCGATCCATGATGACACTCATAGAAGAGCTACTCGTCATTCTCACCACCACATCTAAGTCCACAGTTCGATGCACTTTGTAACTTTTACTATCCAAGAGGTAGATCTTGTCCAAGTTCATTTCTAATGACCCATCATCATCGGTGTTGACTTCAGAGGCTGCCATCACAGCAAAGATATCAAGTTCATCCTCGTAGTCAAAGGTGATTTCTTGTTTGAGATCAAAGTATGAGCTGTAGTTCACCGGTTGGCGAATTTTTCGCCCGAATTGGGTCATCAGCTTCATTCCTTCCGAGATTCCTTGCCGATGAAAAGGCGATAGTTGGAAGACTTCCTCCATTGAACTGGCATTTAATCGATCTTGGTTTGCACCATGAATATAAAATACTCTAAAATGAGAAAAAAAATAAAAAATAATAACCAAGATTGATATTCACGTCGCAACTGAGCGGGGGGAAGATCGTCCTTGAATATCAAGCATTATTTTGATAATATACTGTGGCTGTGATTGTACGCAGGTACTGTAACTGCGTTTACGGTGTAAAAGATTGACCTACATACATTATTTAGATCGCGGGTCACAATCTAGACACGAAAAATGGGAGACTGAATAGCATTTCTAACAAATATTTGTCCACGGACATAAGTACATGAACAGCTACGGAAATTGAAAAAAAAGCGAAGAAAAGAAGCAAATTTCCGACGATATGAATGAATATTACTCAAGTCTACTAAGAAATCCGATGAAGTTTTCCCCTTTAATGGGGATTGATAGAGAAAACTTGAGAAAGCAACGTGCTTCTACTAATGTAGACCCCTTTGCCCTGTTGAATAGGTTTACACCTTTATATTCTTCAATGCCCAAGATACGTTGCTAGTAACCACCATAAGGCCTAAGCCTCTTAGGACGTATTGATTGATAATATAGATTAGGGTGAGAAAATGACCGCTGCTCAAACTTTCGGGAGGACAATAGCCTTAAGAGATACTAGAACGTTCATAACCAATCTAGTAACCCATGAATGCTTACTCTGGAGAAGAGTAACCTTTCAAGTCCCCAACGAGTGATGAGTGTTAAAACCCGTAACACATCATGGTCATCATCATCTTTACAGCCAAAAGCTCAATTTCAATGGAGTGCTTGGACCTTGGGCGACTCTTGGAGTACTTGGATGGATTCATTCGTTGAAAAGCCATCCAGCACAACATTGAGAACCACGACCATCAGGAATGATGAGGCTGCCAGCGATCCCAAACCAATCAAAACGTGGCTTCTTTGGGGAGGAGTCAGCCTTTGCGTTCTTTTACTAATCTTCAGCATCGTATCTTTGATCATACTGTGTTTCGTTTTACGTAAGGCACTTCAAAAAAAGGGGCATGAGAATGTCAAACCTGCCCGGATCTCGTCCTTCCCGGGACGAATAGGCGATAATTCAAGAATATCGATCCATCCGAATCCGGCCCACCTCCATGGTCCAACAAGGATTTCAAAACAATTCGGATATCTTCCACCCATTGAAACGTGATAAAAGCCCTGGAGAACTTGAAATCAAAGCTTTACCTGAAGGCATTGGATGACACGTGTATCAGTCTGGGCGACTCGTCCGGGTGAAATAAGATTTCATCTTGTTCGATATCATCCGAAAATTCAATCCCTCCACGCCGAACCGCCGATCCGTCTTTCAAATTGAACATCTACAGGAACGGGCAAATTTCCGCGATTACCTGCGCATTAGTGGCATGCCTCTAAATTCTCAGAACTCTGAGCTCACTGACCTCGCATTGGGAGTGACTCGCCCGGACGATATATTTCCACGGAAACGAGCCAATTTGCAAATGATGCTGCATGGACTTAACGTGAAAGAGGCAAGGTGGCAAATGCGTGATATCCACATTGTAAGGAAATCCGACCGGAAGCTGACCATAACGAGAGTCCAAATCGCTCTCATCCACATCACCGATCTTGAAGTGTCTCAACGTGAACTGAAAAGCGAAACATTTGGACCCACCACTATGAAGTTCTTTCCACATACCAAATCATGCCAAATCAGATTTCCAAATTTCAAGGCCCACCTTGTCCAAGATGTAGTTCAAACTAAAAGCGCGGAGTGAGTCGTCGGAATGCATGACAATCAGCAAATCATGACTGATGACCGCATCCACGATGGTCGAGCCAAAAATGGATTGGCTCACGTTAAAATGCGCCTTAAAGGTCAAGGGCGGGAAATGAAAAATCATCATAGAGAGCAAAGTCCGCGATCGCCGGATCATGAAGCGCGTGGATTTGAGCACGACACTCGAGCTCTCGGCATCACACACCATTTCTCGATACTTGACCGAACTCGACAAGAACACCCGTTGCCGCATCTGACCCGAATGCCCGTCATACAAACTCAACCAGCCGTCCTGTTGCAACACAATCAAGGTCGATTTGTGGGCGTTCAACGCCAGAGGCGGGATCACAAACTCGGGTAACGACCCGGCCCACATCTCTTGATCTTCCCATTTAGGCCAGGCGGGCAGTGAATACAGACTGGGTAAAGACGGAGACGCATCGAAGGCTTTTAAGGCCACGGGGCCGTCTCTCAAGGCCAGACACGTGTAGGATCGGGCCTCTCGCTTCAGGAAGAGCTTCCCGTCGCAATACAGGCTGTCTTTGGCCGAGGTGAGGGGAGCGGGCAGAAGGGGTTGGTATTGGCGATGGGCAGCCAGGATGACTTGCTTCAGAATTTGCCGGCTATGACACGTCACGTTAATACAAGGGGCGGGGCAGGGCACGCGACAGCCGCCCAATTCACGACGATGCAGCTCCCAGGCAACATTCTGAATGGCTACAGCCTCGACCATGATATTAGATATGTGTGTTCATAAACATAATAAGAGACAGACCATAGAGTTGGTTGGATGGTTTTTTTTTTGGAGTTGATGTTTACTAGGCCAGTTCAGAAAGTGAGGCTAGATGGCGGTAGTTGTCGGTCAAGCTCATCAAGCTCGTCTAGATCGTGCCAAAACGGACATCTTGAGAGATTAGTCCGAACTGAGCCCAACTTTTCAAGGGTTCTTTTAAGAGAGGAAGTGAATCTTAGCTCGAGAAAAGATCTTACTACACTACATAAGTTGGATTCTTTCTTGATCTAAGATTCAATCCTTGACGATAAAAAACTGGCCTCAGGTCTTGCTTATGGTACCGCCCTTCTCAAATGATAAATATTGTAGATGTATAATGTCTCATGTGCATAACATCTCGCATTAAGGCACTGGAGGAACTGATTACCTGTGAACTAAGAATATTAATAACGACATTAAAGTGTTCCTTTTTTCCCCAAATCGGAAGTGCATTCCCATGTCAATAACTTTATCGACCGCAAAAAATATCACAACTATTTTCATTTCTGTTTTCAACCTCCAATACAACAGTTTTTGAGCAGTCTTTTTGCTTCCCTCTTTTATGGTAAACACTGATAAAGGAAAACCCCATTGATTTTTTTTGTCAAATTTTGTTCGGCACACATGTCCTTCCTCTTATCAACTCTATGGTTGGGATAACGCCTCCAACCACTCAATTATCCACTGTTCTCGGGTATCCAGCAATAGAATATTATAGAATAGCGATTTTGACATACTTCCTCCAAAGACGGATCCCTCATCAGCTCCTCCCTGATGTTGTTGTCGTCCTCCTCGTTGTCTCTGGCTTCGTTCCCTCAAGAACTGTCCGTGGCAATCAAGGCCAAGATCACACCACAGTCCCAGAAGCCAAAGGGTATGTCCGCTTCGAATTTCTCAAGAAGAAGGGCAACGAAAACGGGGCCCCCCCAAACCAACCAATTTCATCCTTAGGCAAACGGCGATTTCTTGTCGTTGATGGCGACGGCAGCCCAGACCATAACAGAGTCCGGCTTTTGAGACCTGCTGACATACTCGAATTTGATGGCAGGATCTTCTTTGGATATGTCTTTGATTAGTATCCCAAGGGAAGCCCAGGCCATATCTTGTCAAAAAAAGGACCGAGACATATGAGGGTATTTTTTTGAAATCAGAACATCATGGGACACAATTTAATTCTAGGTGAAGAGTTCCGCGGTTGTTCAAATCTTAAAACTCAACACTTATTTCGTTTTTGATGGTTCAGGCCTTGTTTCCCAACCGGTCTAACACGGCCATCCAGCACTTACCCACTCCAAATCACAATTTTAAAATCAAGGAAATATGCTTTTGCAGTCTGTTTGTCTTATACTGTCTCCCTTGGGGCTGTCACGGGTGGAGTCACTTATATCAATCGGTGCTTGAATGATTCAAGAAACTAATGATGCCAATAGTTGTCTGTTTTCAATACTTGTAGACACTCCACTGAGTACTTTCTCTCGCTCACTCAGAAATCCACCATTGTTTGTTGATTCAATTTAGACTCATTGCTATTAGCCCACAGCACTGCCAGACCTGAAATTGCCTGTTCCGGGGAGGACAATTTTGGGTCATTTATGGGCCATGCCTAATATTCTAGAGCTGCTAGTTTGAAATTACCATCATAACTGACCTCAATCATGACAAACTGTCAAGCCTGATAGCATGCCACATTAAGTTATTCAGGGTCTCCACATCCAGCCCTTTTAAACTTATTTTGCGCTTTTTCACTTTCGAACTTTTTAACTTTGTGAGCGACTCTTGGGGGAGGGACGTGGTGTAGCGACTAGCGCAGTTCCCTAGAATGAGAGAGATCCCCGATTCGAATCTATGGTTCACACCGAGCTGTTTGATTATGCTCCATGGATTATGTCATTTTCAGACAGTTTGCTCTTTAAAAGTTCATTAACAATGGCACGTTTAACTTTGGCATCCACCGTAGCCCAAAAAAGATTGTTTCTAGAGCCGCCAACAGCACTTCAACTCGATTCTATTCTTCCCCTCCAAATACCTCCGACGGTTAGAACAACGATTTAGCACATACGTATATACTGTGTATAGTAGTGGCTGGCGCCACTTTACAGTTAGATCTGTTGTACGCAGTCCCACCATTCACTAGGGACACGGATGGCCATGGGAGGATCATGCATTGCACTGACAATATCTCTTTTTGTGTTGGATGCCATCCATGCCAACCAGCTCTTCAGTTCTAGGGCGTTCATTTTTCTTGCCCAGGTCTCTGGGGACTGCATCATCAATGATCACAATTCAAAGAAGAAAAAGGTGTACGTACGAGTAGATGACTTGCCTAAAACGAATTGAAATCAGCTCCACAAGGGTTGACTGATAACGGTACCGAGTATTGGTTTGCCATCTATAATAATGCCGCGCGTAGGTACTTTGGAGGCCTGAATTGGAGGCAGTACCAACATGTCCTCGGTTTTTCATGGTGGTACTTATGTTTGGGGTTGGGTTCCATCCTCAATGTGTTTGATACTTGAGACCCATATTCCACGACGGCTCTCCCCAAACCAACAAAAAGCCAGACAAAACATAGAGACCGAAACTACGTTGCAGTGTTTTGAACTACTAGCTGTCCAAGGCCAATCGGAATGGTTAGTTCCATTAGATATTTATGATGAAGATGGAGTCCTCTCATATCCGTTCACTTCCTTTATTATTGCCACCCTATTTATTTTGGTCCAGCCGGACTAAGCCCAGGTTTGACCGACAAATTTATGACCATTGCCTCAGAAATGATTGGAACAAGGAATCGGGAACAAAGAAAGCGCGTCTTGGCAGAGAAATGAGGAAGGCTTGTGTATTGCTCCCCCCCCCCCTCCAACACACCACAACAACCACCACAAACGAGCACACCAATTTTTCATTAAACGGATATTGGGATTGGAGCCTTTGGCATACGTAAGGCATTGAGTTCGGCCTCATCTCATTAAGGTCCGGGGTTATGTACCAAGGTTACATAAAACTGTGTGCAAGTTTCCTACCCATTCTTTGAACAACTAGCAAAAACGCAATTTGATCCATTGGTTTGCGGGATGAGGATTATCAGATTTGTATCTGAGTAACTGCAATCACGTTCTACTGAGCCCCTACCACCATTGTACGGGACGCCTAATTGTTGGTTCCACTTGGATACAAACAACAATTGAGAGAAGGGGTCTCACTCGTTACATCGTGAGACGTAGGTAGCTCTTCATTAGGGAAAGGGAAACAGTCAGCGAAGGCAAAAAATCGACTGTAAAGAAATTTCTACCATTTTCTAAACAATGCCATGGCAGAAAGTGGCGAAAGACAGTCCAAATGCGCGGTCGGTGCTTGAAAAGCTTGACTGTATTGAAAAAAGATGATAAAACAAAATTAAAGGCATTTATCCTCTAAAGTAGTGCGCCACATTTAGAAGCGAACAAGTCTGAAGCTCACTTAAATTCGAGGCAAATTCCCCCAAAAATGTGATTATATGAGGTATGAATAGTTGAAATGATATATTTTTTTCATACCTTCTTAATGGTAATTTGTATTGGATGATTGTTTCCATCAATCCAAGCATGGCCCACTCAACATTCTCTCTTGTCAGTACAATTGGAAATCCATAAAGGCGGCGACAAATGTAATATAATTGCTGTTGATTAAAATCAATACTTTATAACCAATACAAAATCATTTCACTAGTTCTTGCACTCCTCCGGCTATTTTCTTTTGCCAGTGTTTAGAAGTACCAATCGCTTTCATTTGAGAACAAAATAAACTGCAATGAAAGCTGCTTGGGATATAAACAGGAGGTTGGTCTGTGAGCTTGAATTGCTCACTCGTAGAATCTATGTTGATTAAATATGTGTTGTGTGCCTGAACCTTACGTATAAGGATTGTACTTTGGTAGAATTGTTCATGATTTTCTTTGCCTTTCCCTTCCCTCTGCCATACTTGGTTGATTGGCGCATATGTGTGGAGCATTGTGTAAAACTTAACTATTTTTTTGAGAAGATTTAGGCATATAATTTTCAAACTAGCTTCTTTTTGGGCCTGTTGTAGTCTGTTCAATGTCCAGAGGTTTTCCATTGGCAACCTAGCTTCTTGTACTCAAACTTTAGATCTGTGGTAAGGTCTAACAGTTTTTCTGACCCAAATAACCAAATAAGGATCAAACTTGGCAATCCTGGTTTGAAAGTTTGTTTGGCTTGCATATTTCCCATCAAAAAATCAAGTCAAAAAGGTTACTTTATGCCTGTGTTCATGAGTGGCTGGAAAATAAGTTTCCAGCCACTCATGAAGGGATAGAACATTTCCATATGTCAGATTTGGAGCCAAGGAATTTTGAATGAAATCATACCTTGGAAACGGGGTTATCAGAAAAGAAAACTATGTAATTCATTAGCTGGGTCTCTTCTTGAAATGTAGTTTTTCAAGATTGAATTTTGAAAAGTCAATATGGTCAACACTCCAAACACATTTGCCATTTCATGTTCTCAAGTGTGAAGAGAAGCATGGACAACCTCTTACCCTTGTAATCAAACTCAATGGCATGGGATGACAAATGCGTTCAAGGTGTCTGGACTATTTCGACAATCTGCTCATATATGAAAGAGTTGCAAAGAAACATGAAAGTAAAAGATCAGTTATTTGCATTGCTTTAAATTAGTTATTCCCCCCCCCCCAAAAAAAAAAATCGACTAAAAAACAGGTATTTTGAAAAACAAGTTATTTTTCCGAGCTTTAATGATTATTATCTCGCATATCAATGGAAATCCCTTTCCAGCATGTCAAGGTTACAATCAGACGTGAAAACGAGTTGCAAACGCATGCAAGTTATCGTATGAAATAAAGGTTTTTGAATGTGTCAAAGATTTCTATTTTTTTTGCATGATTTTGTGTCATTTTCTGGGGCCCGGTGGTCAAAAATGATCTTTCATAACTTCTCATTCCTTGTGACTATAAAATAGCGATTCTGACTAGTGATGGGATCAAATGAATTTTTAAAATTAAAGTTGCAATTTACTCAAGCCCTGATCTTGCTATCAAAATGTAAAGTGGTAGACCGCGCCACAGCCTACCGTGATTACTTAGTCTGTTCCCATCAGTAATTCTGACTGACACAATACAATTTCATCACAATGTTGATCCCTGATGAACTCTCTATTTTCCCATTTTCCATCTAATTTCATCTGATGAAATTATTAATTTTCATCTATTTAAAAAAGTATTTCACACTTTTTTAAGTTAACTTTATTAATATTGTACCACCTTTGCTCACGGTGCACAAGCGCCCGGTTTATTCAATGGACAGTTGTAGCCAGAGGTGGCACACCCAACTCTTGTTCAATCTCATTGAACGAGACTTGTAAGCTACATAATGTAATGGTGCATTTACATGAAACCAGATTTCACCACAATTTGTCCAAAAAACTACATATCACAGAAAGTTAGAGCATGCAGGTTCCAAGTCCAAACAGCAAGACTGGACGCCCTATTACCACTGAGAACGCGCTGTTTATTGACACATTTGTGTGAAATTTGGTGCCTGTAATGTACCATGAGGGCTTGCATTAAAGCCACTATGAACAACAGATCGAGTTTATTCAAAGTCTTGGTTGTTTGCAATTTGGACTCCTTTCCCGTTTTCAAGTGGCAACCCACGGTAATTAAAATACCTAGGAAAAAAAGTCAAATATATAAAAAAAGAACATTTTTGGCCCTTTTGGTGGCATTGTTTTTCAACCAAATTTTCACTTTTAGACATTGTTCTACTGTCTTGACTCTTTCTCCACTTTTTCTCGCTATTTTTCCACATTTTAGGACAATTTATTGCCCTTTTATTGTCATTTGGGTCCTTATCTGCTTCCTTCTTAACTTCTTAACTAGTTACTTAACTAGTTTGGGATTTTTTAGTCACTTTTTATTTAATTCTGTGCAGTATGAGTACAGGGTGGTTGCAAAAAAACGGTCCTCAACTTTTAAAGGGTTGTAAATTGATGTATGTTAACCAATCGATCCCAAAATGTATTTAAATTTCCTTTTCTGAGAAACCATAATAAGCCAACTAAGTGGCTCTAGAAAACAATCTTTTTTGGGCTACGTGTGGATGCCAAAGTTAAACGTGCCATTGTTAATGAACTTTTAAAGAGCAAACTGTCTGAAAATGACATAATCCATGGAGCATAATCAAACAGCTCGGTGTGAACCATAGATTCGAATCGGGGATCTCTCTCATTCTAGGGAACTGCGCTAGTCGCTACACCACGTCCCTCCCCCAAGAGTCGCTCACAAGTTAAAAAGTTCGAAAGTGAAAAAAGCGCAAAAATAAGTTTAAAAGGGCTGTGATGTGGAGACCTAATAACTTAATGTGGCATGCTATCCGGCTTGACAGTTTGTCATGATTGAGGTCAGTTATGATGGTAATTTCAAACTAGCAGCTCTAGAATATTTAGGCATGGCCCATAAATGACCCAAAATTGTCCTCCCCGGAACAGGCAATTTCAGGTCTGCAGTGCTGTGGGCTAATAGCAATGAGTCTAAATTGATATACAAAACAATGGTGGATTCTGAGTGAGCGAGAGAAAGTACTCAGTGGAGTGTCTACAAGTATTGAAAACAGAACAACTATTGGCATCATTAGTTTCTTGAATCATTCAGACACCGATTTGATATAAGTGACTCCACCCGTGACAGCCCCAAGGGAGACAGTATAAGACAAACAGACTGCAAAAGCATATTTCCTTG